>NW_016908891.1:251428-330315 GCF_001483705.2 Eufriesea mexicana
ATAATATATAAATTTTATAATATTTATTTAATAACAATTTCTATTATAATTTTAATATGTACTTAACTGAATGAAAATATGGAATACTAACACAAACTCGTGAAACTATTACTTCATTATACATTTTGGAATTTAAATACTTATTTAAACATATCAATATACAGATAATTTAAAATTTAAATATCTATATATGAATAATTAAATTCATAATAATAAATGATAATAATGTGTAAACTCTTTAAAATAAAAATATCTTTTACAAAAACTAAATACTAAAGATAAATTGCTTAAAAAATTGGAATATTAATTATATTAAGGAAATATTAAGGATAATATAAAGGAAAATAATTTTAACAAGTTTTGATAAATTTTGGTGATAAATAATAATAATCTTTAAAGTAAAATGCATGGCTAGAATTTATTATTTTTATTAATTAAACAATATCTTTATAAATAACTTTTTGCAATTTAACCACAATACAAGAGGCATAAAGACAAAAATTACGTGCAATCAGTTGTATTACTTTCAGATACGCAGTCTGTATCGATATATAGTACATACGTTCCAAGTAATTCCTTTAGGATGTATTTGTCTTCGACAGACGGTGATCTATCATCTTTCCCATCCTTTTTTATCTTTTTGTTCGAATCCTTTTTACCGAAGAGCGGCATCTTCGGATTGTATTGTCACAATACAATTACCACACACTAATTCACAAAATTCTTTACTAAACAAGAATCTCAGAACCTTCTAATGATGATTCTGACAGGTTATGCGCTCGACAACTAAATATGCACAGAACAGAGAAAGAAAAAATTCGTCGTTTCGCCTACTAGTAAGTTTTGATCATTCGGCAGTGATAATAAAGAAAAAAATATCGTCGACAAATGCTTCATAAAATCATCGTTTCAAAGCAGTGAATGATCATGAACTCTCGACCTTTCCACAAGCAAACGATAGTAGATAGCCATACGCTACGATGCTCCACTTTACGTTTATTCGTGGACCGAGTTTGACACGTATTCGTTCCGCGCACTATTCCGCTACCGAAACGTTCTATTCCGCGTATCGGGCTCAGGGTCGCGGCCTCGCGCCCTCGCGGTATAGCTTGTACTATACAGCAGATAACTTTAATGTGTTCGTATTAGTCCTCCACTCTCTAGTTTTTACCCCACTTATTGTATGACGATATTTTCTTTTGTCGTTTCTGATAAACAGACATTGATATTCGGATAGATCATGATGCTTAGCCCTCAACTCGCCATCTCTTACCCGCTACTTTTCTCTCATGATACGGTGGCGCTTAAACTGACCATATATCGCTGCACTCATCGATGACAATACAGTAAAATTGCAAACGCCACAGCCGTGATTCTCAAACATTTTTAATATTAGTTTAAAAAAAATTAAGTTATTGTTTCAATTTGAATAATAATTTTATACTTTTTTAATTAGTTGTAATAGATGGGTTAAATTCGTGGAGAATATTTATAATCCCCTATAGTTAATTTAATATTGTTTTTTTTTAAAAAGATTAACCTTTTTCGTATAATTTGAGAAACACTGTACGAGAAATATGTTTTATAATTTATAAATTTATAAATTTTATACGTATTTATTCATCAATTATTTAGTGATTAATTCAAGAAGTAATTAAGAATACGTTGTATTTTAAATATAGAATTCAAAAGTACTATGAGATCGTATAAATAGAGAGTATCCTTTATATGGAATCATTAACGAAAATTTGTTTTCAACTTATACGTACCTACAGTTATTTCATACATACATATATATATATATATATATGTACATTAATTTATAAAAGTTTCACTATAATTTGATTAGGAAATATTAGTATTTTAATAGTCATAAAATTAATAATTTGAAATAAAAGTACATTTTAATAATTTTACTTATACTTATTGTAGAAGTATAACATGGTTTATAGTACTCAGCACAAAATACTTTTACAAGCACTTATGAACGAAGGTCTTTTAATTGAAAATAAAGCAAAAGATTTAGTTATTAAGTTATTTAGTAAGTAAATTTTGATTTAGTATCAAATTCACTTAAATTTTTTATCCATCTATTTTATTTTATGAACTTTTTATATGCGCGATGAACGAAACTGTCAATTTCAGATAATGATAAAGTATCGACAATAATAAATCAAATAAATGAACAATTACAACCTTTAAACATGTTAATCAAAAAAGCACAATGTGAAATTACAGGCCAATTGTACTGGATTTTAATAAGCACTGTACTTGATGAAATAACCAGGTATATATTTTAATGTTCTTAATATGATATCAATATTAAATTTTTTTATGTAATTGTTTTATAAATATTTTTAATTTATTTATTTATTTAACTTCTTTTTCTTTAAATTAACATATATGGTTTAAATTAAAAGAAATCGATTGGTAAATAAGTCAATATTACTTTTATGATCTATTAGATAACAGTGTCTATAAAAATGTTTATATGACATTTATCAAATTTTTTGCTATTGTATAGATTTCAAACTGAATTTTCAAAAGGTCAACTGGCTTTGTTAAGAGCTATATTTTCTGAAATTATAACATCGGACAATGGATACATACAAAGCACGACATGTTTAAATTTATGCTCTTTACCAGATGTTAAGTTATCAAAAGCAGAAGCTGAAGAATTTCTTGATGATATAGTTAAAAGAAAATGGTTGTCTTATAAGGTATTAATAATAGTAATAGTAAAACTTTGATATAATCAATTACTATTATTCCATTAATATTATGTTTTTTATAATATAGGATGGTTATTATTATATGGGTGTAAGAAGCATAACAGAATTAATGCCATATTTTAGAGCTACTTATGGAAGCAATTTAAATGTTTGTTACCTTTGTAAACAAGTCATTTTTCATGTACGTTATTATAGAACTATTTAATTATATGAATGTAATTTTTAACTAATTATCATTTTTATTAATTAGGGGAAAAAGTGCAGTAACTGTGAAAGCTCCTTTCACTTATACTGTTTAAAGAGATTTATTATAGTTTATAATCCTATGAAGTGTCCTAATTGTAACATGGTTATTTCAGACATTGATCTATCAGGTAGTATTATTTTTTAAATATTTTTATTCTTCCTTTTATTGTTTATAAAAATAAAATTATCACATATAGCTATATCACAGAAATCTGGATTTGCAGGGGAAGATATGAACGAAGTAGAAATATCTAATAAAAGGATTTCATGTAGTAAAAATCAAAAAGAAGCTTGTTAAAATGCAAAACATAATTTATTTTTATAAATAAATTTTATTATTAGAAATACTTTTATTGTACTATACAATCCATGTTTATATATAGTATATTATATATATTTACAAGTATATACAGCAAAACATATTATGGTATACATGCTCCTGTAAATGCTTTAGGTGGTTTGACTTTTTTCAAATTTTTCTCTTAAATATTTGAGACCAGCTGCTATACTTGCTTCATCTATACTTCTGTTTGGCTTCATCTGATTTTGTATTGTATTAGTGGATTCATTATGCCAATGATCTGATTGCATAAGACTAGTTTGATTTATTCTTTCAGTTAAAGTATGTTCAGTATTGAAGTTATTTATTAAGCTAGGTGGAAGTGGTATATTATAAGAATCTATATTTGTTTCACTACTATTCCCTGTATTGTTTTGAATATTTATTTTATAAGAATGAAATTTTTCATCATTATCAATATTTGTTGATGTTTCATCAGCATTTTTAAAATTTAAATAACCGGCACTTTTGAAGTTTTCATATACTGGTCCAAATTCAGTAACTCTAATCTTTCTACATTTATGAATCCACTCTTCTTGAGACATTTCATACCATTGGGTTCTTTTACCTAGAAGTTCTCCTAAAGCTTTTATTTTATTTTCTTTCTCTAATATTTTTTCTTCTTCTGTATTTTGATTTGTATTATTCTCTTTTTCTTTAATTTCAGTCAAATTCTTTTCTATAATATGTACATTTTCTGATGTATTTTGATTAGATTCCTTGTTATCCTTTCCTTGGAATTCTTCCTCTACTGGATCTATTGGCAATCCTGCCCTAATACGTTGTCTAATTCTAGCTGCTTTCAATCTATTATATTCCATTTTTTCTCTCAATTCTTTTAATTCTTTTATTTCTCTCTGTTTTCTCTCTGTTTCCTTTCTTATGTTAAACAAATTTTCTTGTTGTTTCATTCTTTCTTCTTCATCTTGTGAAAAAGCATAGTAACCAACACCATGTGTTCTAGCCTCATCGAATAAAACATCTTGATAATGTATATTCACTTTATCTGCTAGTTTTTGTGTTTGTTCCTCCCATTTTCTTCTCATAATTTCTATTTCTGGCTCTTTTTCTTCTTCATCATAGCTTTGTTCAACAATACCTTTGGTTTTTGGATCAATTCCTTTCTTGTTTATAATTTGTTGTTTTATCAATTGATCTTTTTCTTGCATCAAAGGTAAATCTTCACGTAAACATTTTCTTGTACGACCAAAACAATCTTCATATTCAACCCAATCATCTTCATTTTCTAATACTATATCACTTTCTCCACTTTTTGGTAATGATTCTTCCTCGGATTCATCTGATTTATTTTTAAAATCAACAAGGAAATTCTCATTAGTAGTTTTGGATTTTTTTAATTGTTCATATAATCTTGCCTTTGCTTCTAACATTAATTTTGATTTTTTATGGGTATTAATATCCTCAATGTACTCTGATTTTCTAAGATTTTCGTCTTTTGACACTTCTTCGACTTTTTTGGATTTCTTTTTTTGTAATCTTGGTATAGTGTGATTTATTTCTGATTTCAATTTTGCATTATTTACTTCATGCTGTTTTTTTAAGAGTTCTGCTTTTAAACCCACAAGAGATGAAAAATTCACATTGATCTTTTTTGTATTATTCATTGTTAAATAATTTTATTGTCAAATATTAAGATTGTAATACCTAGTAAAAAATAAACCACAATTTCAAATATGTCAATAATTTGATGTATTTTTTATAATTTGTATTTTTTATTTCAGGAAACCTAATACAATGAATTGCATATTTTATTATTAATTGTTTTATCAAATGTCAATGTTCAGTACCAATTGTAGGTTATAATATTGCTAATATTTACCTTGAAAATGTATTTAAGATATAAATTTTAATATATACAATTTAAATAATAAAAAAAGGAATTTTAATTTTATTTTCAGGAATCATAATTTGAAGTAATATGTATAATAATTTATAAATTTTGTTTATATGCAACCTACACAGCGACCTTTCAAAGTTCTTTATACTCACACGTCTACTCAGTAAAGGATAGAAATGCCATATCATTCGAATAAAAAGAATTGAAATATATACGAAAAAAATCATAAATATTAGTCGATATCATGTAATTATCTATTTTGTGAAAAATAGATGAAAATAAAAATTTAATATTATTTTAATAAAATAAGAAATACAAATGGAAAAGTATCTTAACGATTATTTCTTCTGAAGTTACATTAAAAAACAAAATAACTACATGTAATTAATGTTAATATTTATAAATTTAAAAATATAAATAAAAATAATGTAAATTAAAATGTTATATGGATATATTTTATATACTACATGACCTTGCAACATGGTCTTTTAATCCTTTATTTTTATGATTATGTAGATAAAGCTTTATTGTTTTCCTATTGGATTACAAGGATTTTTTATGATTATGTAATTAAATGAAATAACGAATATAAAAAGTGTTTAAAAAAAATATTTAAAAAAAAATCGTATTTAAAAGTAATCGTATACTTATGTTGTTCAGTTTTTTAATTCATTCAACCAGTCAGTCACTATATAATTTTATGATATAATTTATTAAATGATACATAAGTATATATTATTATATATCTCTCTCTATAATTAATATATCTATATTAATTATTATTATAATTAATAATCATTTTCGAAACAGCTAAAAATGTAAATACTACAAAAAACCAATTAATAACTTAACATTCAAGAAGATGAGGGTGATGTATGATATTCTGTTCTATTGCGTATTAATTAAACTTTAAATAACTTTATAATAATGTTATAGAGATTTATTATAATATATTTTAAGTCGTAACATCAACTTTCAATGTTGTGGACATAAATATTAACAAAAACTAATAAACAAAGCAAGTAAAATAAATCCGAAATTTATACCTCATAGGTTTCTCATAACTTTAGCGCGGTTAGCATAAGTACCTTACAAAAGTAATCAATGTTGTAGATACAAAAGACATTAACAAAAAATTCAAATTATCTAATATTGTAGTAAAAATTAAGTAAATGATTACTAGAACCTCAAATTAATTACAAAGGGTGCAAAACTACGGAGCCTTAGGCTCGATTCTTAAGTAATGTAAAAAAATGTCTTAAGAAAGTTTATTTACTTAGTTGCAAAGTCATATATTATATAGTTGCGTGTATTTAAAAATTATAGTTGTAAAAAGTTTGATCCATTGATATTTCATTGCTATTCGTTAATTTGAAAATCGATTGTCGATTAACAAACCTATCCCAAACCTGAAACTGCCGATATGCTACTATGTTAGTCATGCAGCTTACGAACACCAGTTAATGCAACGGACACGTTAATGCACGTTGGGCACCGGTAAGTAATCATACGACGTAGCGAGTGGTTTGTTGTTTTTAAAGCTTATTTTACATATAAATGTATATATATATACATATAAATATATATATATATATATGTGTGTGTGATATGAAATGCTATAGTGAAACTGCGTAAAATCTGTTCTCAGATAATTCTTAAAGTTATAGAACGAAATGGCACCCCGTAAAACTGCAAAACATTCAGACACAGAGGTTGTAGATAGAGCTGCGGAAGCAGGCAATATATTGCCTCCGAAGAGAAAAAAAGCCGTTGCTAAAACTGTGAATAAAAGCGATGAAGAGAAGCAAATTAGATTGCCAAGAGCTGCAAAATTAACGAAAACCGAGCAGTCAGAAACAGCAGATCTAACTTCGGTCATAACTGAAAACGCAAAAACAAAAACCAAGACCTCGTTGCTTGGTAAAAATGTTTCAGAGCTTGCAAAATCGAATTCAAAAGTTAAGATTACAGCAAAGAAGAATAAAGGAGCTGCAGAAAAAACTGATACAAGTTCTGTAAATTTGGAGAATGTGGAAAATCCAGAGAAAACTGAGATGAAAAAGACACGTACTAAACCTGCAACGAAAAAGGCGGGAATCGATGTGGACGACGAATGTACGTGTTTGAAATTTTTCTATGAGTCTTGATATTATTATAAATATTTAGCGAATTATACTTTAATCAACAAAAGCATGCATTGTTTATTTATTACGTCAGAATTTACTTGACTTTTAATGTAACGTGATAGTTATGCGGTAATAAATTTCGGACGCGTTTGATAAGTATATACAATTATTGAAGAGTTACTATAATTTCTTAATTCAAAGCATTTAAATTTGTTTAATTTTATTATATATTTATTTATTCTTAATTTTATATCATATAAATATTCTTATCATATAATTTTATAAATTATTTAAATGATTATTGAAAGTATACATTAAGTACTTTATTTATCTGTTATATGTAGTATGTATTCATTTTAGCCAAGATAAAATCAAAAGGAAAAACCAAAAAAGGAATCGCCAGTGAAGGTACTGAAAATTTAGAAGTACCAGTATACAAAAAACCAATTAATAACTTAACATTCAAGAAGATGAGGGTGATGTATGATATTCTGTTCTATTGCGTATTAATTAAACTTTAAATAACTTTATAATAATGTTATAGAGATTTATTATAATATATTTTAAGTCGTAACATCAACTTTCAATGTTGTGGACATAAATATTAACAAAAACTAATAAACAAAGCAAGTAAAATAAATCCGAAATTTATACCTCATAGGTTTCTCATAACTTTAGCGCGGTTAGCATAAGTACCTTACAAAAGTAATCAATGTTGTAGATACAAAAGACATTAACAAAAAATTCAAATTATCTAATATTGTAGTAAAAATTAAGTAAATGATTACTAGAACCTCAAATTAATTACAAAGGGTGCAAAACTACGGAGCCTTAGGCTCGATTCTTAAGTAATGTAAAAAAATGTCTTAAGAAAGTTTATTTACTTAGTTGCAAAGTCATATATTATATAGTTGCGTGTATTTAAAAATTATAGTTGTAAAAAGTTTGATCCATTGATATTTCATTGCTATTCGTTAATTTGAAAATCGATTGTCGATTAACAAACCTATCCCAAACCTGAAACTGCCGATATGCTACTATGTTAGTCATGCAGCTTACGAACACCAGTTAATGCAACGGACACGTTAATGCACGTTGGGCACCGGTAAGTAATCATACGACGTAGCGAGTGGTTTGTTGTTTTTAAAGCTTATTTTACATATAAATGTATATATATATACATATAAATATATATATATATATATGTGTGTGTGATATGAAATGCTATAGTGAAACTGCGTAAAATCTGTTCTCAGATAATTCTTAAAGTTATAGAACGAAATGGCACCCCGTAAAACTGCAAAACATTCAGACACAGAGGTTGTAGATAGAGCTGCGGAAGCAGGCAATATATTGCCTCCGAAGAGAAAAAAAGCCGTTGCTAAAACTGTGAATAAAAGCGATGAAGAGAAGCAAATTAGATTGCCAAGAGCTGCAAAATTAACGAAAACCGAGCAGTCAGAAACAGCAGATCTAACTTCGGTCATAACTGAAAACGCAAAAACAAAAACCAAGACCTCGTTGCTTGGTAAAAATGTTTCAGAGCTTGCAAAATCGAATTCAAAAGTTAAGATTACAGCAAAGAAGAATAAAGGAGCTGCAGAAAAAACTGATACAAGTTCTGTAAATTTGGAGAATGTGGAAAATCCAGAGAAAACTGAGATGAAAAAGACACGTACTAAACCTGCAACGAAAAAGGCGGGAATCGATGTGGACGACGAATGTACGTGTTTGAAATTTTTCTATGAGTCTTGATATTATTATAAATATTTAGCGAATTATACTTTAATCAACAAAAGCATGCATTGTTTATTTATTACGTCAGAATTTACTTGACTTTTAATGTAACGTGATAGTTATGCGGTAATAAATTTCGGACGCGTTTGATAAGTATATACAATTATTGAAGAGTTACTATAATTTCTTAATTCAAAGCATTTAAATTTGTTTAATTTTATTATATATTTATTTATTCTTAATTTTATATCATATAAATATTCTTATCATATAATTTTATAAATTATTTAAATGATTATTGAAAGTATACATTAAGTACTTTATTTATCTGTTATATGTAGTATGTATTCATTTTAGCCAAGATAAAATCAAAAGGAAAAACCAAAAAAGGAATCGCCAGTGAAGGTACTGAAAATTTAGAAGTACCAGTTACAAAAAGGAAAAAGCAAGCAAATACTGAGGCAATATCAAAAGAAAGTAAAGCAAAAGCAGTGAAAAAGGAAATTGATACAAATACTGATATAAAAGATAAAAATGCGAATAAAGGTACCAAAAAAGCTAAAATTTCTTCTAGTAATGAGATTAAAAACAATGTTAAAACAGAAGAATCCATAGCAACTATAAAGGCAAATAAGAAATCAAATGATGATAAGTCTTCAAAAGTAACAGTAGCAAGGAAAACAAGAGGTCGTAAAAATGAACCTAATTCAGAAGATATTTCAAAAGATGATAAAGATTCAAAAACAGAAGAATTGTCATCTTCAGAACCAGAACATACCAATAGTAATGAAAGTCAAGATGTTCAAAATAATCAACCAGAAACAGCAGAAACAACTCAAACTTCCAAAAAGGGAAGAAATGTAAAAAAAAAGGAGGTACCTCAAAAAAAAGCTACTAAAATGCGTGGGAAAACTGTTAATCGTAATGCTGATATTGCTTCTAATGAAAATGATGCTGTTAAAGAAACACAAAAAAAAATAAATAAAGATTCAGTACCTACTACAAAAAGAGGTCGAGGGAAGAAAGGGATTATTATAACCACTGGAAAAGACGAAAATACAGAAAATACTTCGGAAAATGCACCGATAGAAGAGAAAAAAGTATTACATTTGTCAGAAACATTAACTAGTAGTAACAACGTGCAAAAATCGTCAGACGAAGATAATGATAAAAAACAGGATTTAAAGAAAGAAGAAACAAAGAATACCAAAACATTGGGGACACTTAAAAAGACAGATGAGGCAAATATGATTAAAATCGAAATAAATGAAAATAATGTTATAAATACATCGATACATGAAGATGAAAATTAATGGTGAATGTTCTATTTTTACTTAACAGGTTTCTTGGAAAAAGATATATCATTAATATTTTAATATATTTGACAAAGATAAAAATTCCTATGAGTATTTCCATATCTAGAAATACTAAAACATATATATGTTGTAAAACTTCAGTAATACATTTTCGTTACATATTGTTTTAAAAACGGTTATTTGTATTTTCTATAAAGTATTTTACATACTCTAGTTCCAAAATCCTCTTGTTACTATAAGATTTTTACCATTAAAAAAATGTTATTATAAATAATACATATAAATATTTCTCGGTGTATTTAATAGTTCTATGGTACGTACAACAATTTTCTTATTTGGAACTTGAAAAAGTTATAGTTATTGTAAAATGAAAAATATTGAGCATTCCATTATGACAATTAAAATCATTTCTAATATTAGAATGCTAGTATTTTCTAATGTTACATTGCAAAAGTACATATTTTCCAATTTTTTTATACTTAATTTAAAAATGGAAGTTGAAATCTTACAAAACATTTACGTATAAAAGGATATGGGTAAATTATATGTTGTTCTAGAATGTATAACCTGACATACACTGTCATTCTATATAATATCACAGTGTATTTGCAAATATATTTTACGTTTTTATAATTATTAAATAAGTATTTTCAAATGAAACTCTGAAAACATTGAAGAACGACAAATGAAAGATAAGAACACCAATTTATATTTAATTATTTTAAGTTTAATAAATATTTACATTTATATTAATATGAATTGATTTTGATTAGTAGAGTGGTATATTTACTTTTTATTTTTCATATTTTGTCTTTTTGCTGTGGAAAAGTTATTCTTAATGTTTGACGAAAATATATTGCTTCGTATACTTTATATTTTGTTTAAAAGCTTTTTTCTTGTGCAGTCATAATTATAAATTATTTTTAGTATTTTGGAAATTTTCAATAATAAAATTTTGAATTATGATATGATGTTTCAATACCTAGATGTATGCGCGTGTGTACATATTACGCACAAATTAATTACAAATATATTTGTAAAATAATAGTCAACTACCATTTTATAGAAAATAATTTGATATGCTTTTATCCTCATCACCAATATTTATTTAAGTTTTTATGATAAAAAAATGTATTATTTAATATATTTACATCTTTGTGTTATTGAACAGAAATTAAGTTGCTTCATTTTTAGAATTTTTTACTAATTATAACTATGATTGTGTAAATGAACGTAACCTATAATATTAATGTACACTCAAAGCAATAGCAATATAGCTCCACATAAATACTTTTTAACTACAATTTTATTTAAATACTACTAAAATCGATCCATCTTCTAATTTTAAACTTTTTTGTTTTATTAAACATAGGTTAGAAATAGTCATATATAAGTACATACGTATAGGGATAAATTTATGAGTTCACTTAATGTATTAATATTTGTTTTATCAAAACTAATTGATAAAATTAACGAAATTAAATCATGGAATTATTTCAATATTCGCGCCGAAAATATTAACTTTGGTTTAATTTTATGTTTATAGGTAAACCATATGTTTTACTTACTAAAAAGCAGATAGATTAATACTTATGATCGATATGCAAATTATTATGATAAACAAAAGATTTGTACTTATAATTATAAATATATTTTGTTTCTCATTTTCAAATTTTTAGAAATAACTAGTATTATAGAAAATTAAAAGCTGCCATAATGCTCATATCAAAGTTCATGATTTCACAATTATATAAAATATAAAAATTGTATTTATGTAATAATTAAGTATATAAATAACGTAATGTATTTTTCACTTAAAAAATGCAATTCAAAATTCTACATTGAACATATTTTACTTTCTTTTTAGAAATTTTGAGGACGCTCCTTTCCAATACATTCCTAAGAAGATGGCGCTCGATTAATGCAATACTCGCACGTATAGATGACGTAGTGCTATCTATAAGATTATAGCAAGCTAGAACACTCTCCGTTGTGGATCAAGGAAGCAGTGAGAAACAACGGCGGAAGTGGGGATCGTGCGCCATTTTCTATTTTTGTATAGCAGTGAACTAGTGTTGTGTGTGTACATTTTGTGTGATAAATCGATGGATTATTAATAATTGATGGAGGACGTGTCGATGTAATGAAATGATATTCGTGAACACGTGCTTCGAATCTCACGCAATTAATTTTTTTTGCGTTTATCTTCTATATAACCGTGCGTAAACCCGTAGTTCGTAGCACGTAAACACTTTTTCTTCATTTCTCTTTTCAACGAGTGAGAGTGGCCGAGCCATCGGTATTAGAACTGTTACTGGCAATCGACATTACTATCGTTTTGCCCGATCGGAATTCTTTCTTCGCTTAAAGATAAAACTGAGATATAGAAGGGAAAACCAGTCTGTGATACTAAACAGTACTAAGGTATATAGCTAGAATATAAACTCTACAATTAGATATACGTATGTATGGCGTATGAGACGTAGGTAGATCACATAAAAGATCTAGAAAAAATAAAGTCTGTATAGTGTGTGCTGTGAATTTACTTTACTCAAGGAATAAACGTGGTAAAGAGCAGAATGTCTCAGGAATCTGTGACAAATGACAAGCAACTGCCAACTCCTGAAAATAAAGGTATGAGATCTACAAGTTTACCTTGTATTATGTTAATTTTATATATGTATATATATATATATTATATATATGATATACATTGTATATACATATAATACATATAATATGTGTGTATGTGTTTGCGTGTGTTTATATATATATGCATGTATATATATATATACCTATGTACGTATGTCGCATGCCACACATGCGCGCGCGCGCTTATATACTATCTTCTACTATAAGCTTGATTTCTTTCGTAAATGAATATCCAAAATTTGATTATAGTCTATTAAATTTAATACACTAAAATGAGCTGTATTGTCTACTTTGGTATGTAGTATTTTTGTAAGGTTTATTGCATTGCAGAATACAACATTTTGTACAATGTTTATTATCAATTTTTTAATTGTTCATAAACAATAAGTCAAATTATAAGATGTCTGAAGTATGATAAAATATGCATTGTTATATTTATACTTTGTAATTTTTGTTACTTCTCTTCCAAAGATTATACATATTTCTTTCAAGTTATTATATTCTATTTAATGTGTATACAATCACATTTTTTGTATTGCTATTGTTTATTAGTACATATGTTTTAATAAAACTATTAATGTATATACGAAGTATACATTCTATACATTCTGTATATGTTTTAATAAACCACTCATGTAAAAGTTTGTTTGAAAGGTAATATTGGCAAGTGTTTATAGATATAATTAAAGAAATTGAATTTTAAAAATTGTCATAGTATATATTAATTATTACAATTAATGTTCTTTTTTAAGCATAGAAATATATACTCAGTAATTTCTTTGATAAAATATGTTAAACGAGGAAGGAAAATTTCTCTTGATAATTTTAATATTTAAGAAGTATTTTATTTTTAACTTGTGTTTTTAATAAAAACATTATATATTGCTTACTTATTTATTTGAAAGTAGATAATAGGAATAATGTTAGAATAAGTTTAGTCGTTTTACTTACCATACAGTTTTTTTCATTTAATAAATGTATAGACAAATAATGATGCACTATTTGTAAAGTGATTATGTAATAATGAACATTATCCAGAGGGACAAAATATCTATTAAAGGTATCGATGTTTATTTTATGATCTGTGATTTGAAGAGTAAGTTATTTATATGTATGTTTTAAATAACTTAAGAATCTTGCCTTATGTATTTCAGAAGCAATTATAAAGAATAATATAATAGTAGATACACACATAATAAATTCAAATATGAAGTATTTTTATAATTCATTCAATATAATTCTGAAGTATTGAACATCATAAAAAAGTTACTCAAAAAAATATTAATAAGTATCGTGATTTCCAGCATTAATCTGTTTACAGCTAAATAAGTATTTGCTACATTCTTTTCTTTTTATATTTACCAATATATTTGAATATTTGAATATTTGTTCAGGAAATATCAGTTATAAATTACATTTAAACGTACCTCACAAATAGAACCAATAAGATATAAAGTTGACAATAACGTTCTCAGGGACATACTTGATTGGATTGTAAACTCTGTCTGCCTAAAAACCAGCTGGTGTGTAGTCAGTTTGTATCGTGCTGTACGACGTGTAGTATCTATAAAAATTAAGAATATAATTTCTTAGGCGCGTTACATGGACGTAAACACGATTTCAAAAATTATTAGGATCATAGCGACTTCGTTTCACAGTGTGAAAATATATGAATCATTTAATCGAAATATAGCAAATAATTGTACACGGTTATCGTGTGTTTCCGACATTTTTATAGATTATATATAATATTGTTCGTTACTTCGAACATGGTTGTTTTCACAAAGTGAATACTCTGTATAAATTAATATAGTATTCTTTGCTAATAGTTATACATTTGAACGTATAATTTTACTTTACATCGTTTTCTTTTGTCTCTTTGGTAATCGGTCTGAAGCAATAATTCTCTGTCCGTCTCGTCCTTCGTTGATAAATATTTATTCGACTATACAATACAGTTGAGGCCAGGAAGCCAGGAGTGTCGATAAAAGTAGTCAACAAATTTGAAAGAATTTTATTAAAATGAAGCTAGATACACGCGGTGTTATTAGCTCGAATTGGTATCGACGACCAAGAAAACGTCCGCTGGTAGGACCTACAGGATCCCCTCTCTTAGATGCGACTCTGCTTATGCAAACCAGAGCTTTCCGATGGTTCCGCAAAAATAAATCTGTCAATGCTATAAAACGAGTCATTTTTCGTAAGTACTTCCGTAACATATAGCCGATATTTCATATCGGAACTAGATGTTGAAAGGAACTATCAACCACGCGTTCAAATCCTCGTTAAGTTCTACGCCAATAGTTGAAGTTAAAGTTCGTTATCATATATACAGTTTGTATACAAATCGAAGAGACGCGATTTTTTTAGTAGCAGTTAACTAATCTGTAGATTGTTACGTTAAGTATATCATATTGTACTATATTTTAACTGCTGGAAAATTAGAAGCTCCATGATATCAACAAGTGTTAGTACTTGATATAATTTTACTCGTGTACACGATGCAAAGTGATGGGATACTATTAACGTCTTATTATCAATATTTTGCGGGAGTAAATATCTGTACACATAATATAAAAATGTTGTACTTATTATATTTTAACTGTTTTTCAGGAGATGAAGCAATTATATCTATGTCGGTGGCTGGGGAGGTAACCGACACTTCAATTATGGAAGTAGGCCGTTCAAGACCTCAATTCCAATATTCCCGGGTAGGATATGTATTTTTATTATTCATTTACAAAATATTCCTCCCTGGAATATTCCGTATCATTTACAATTACATATCAAATCTTTTTTTCAAAAGATGCAAAATAGCCTGATGAAAGAATAATTTAATATTTCATTTGTAGGAAGAGCTGATGCTGATAAAGAGTTTGCCATTATCTAAGAGGAGGCCTGATTTCTTAGATACTTCATATAACAAGTATATTTTACATTATATGTTTATAATATATTACATATTTTATATTATATTTGAAGTTCTATTGTTTATATTATTTTTCTTGTTTTTATGTTTTGCTTTGCATATTATATTCGTCTATCCTTTTCTTCTTTTTTCTTTCCTATTAGTTCACGTGGTGTATGGGATCCTGAACGTTGGCATTCGGGTAATAAGCGAAGCGATACACCTCCGAAAGATGAAAAAACTGGACGTGGTGATCAAGTTACTGAAAGTCATAACAAACGTCGCAATGGGGATCCACGGGAACGAATTCGTAAAGAACAAATATTGAGCGTAGTATTGAGTCCTCAACGTAGAAGTTTTAATTCAGGTTGTTTTGTCAACGTGACTCAACCTTCAAATCGACGACCTGAGAGTCCAATAGGAAAGACAGAGGTAGTATCAATTTATTTAAAAACAATATATATTGGTCGATATTGGTATTGAAAGGTATTGAAAAGTATTGAAATTACTAGAATAAAAATGAAATATGCGACAAAAAATTAATTTACAGGTTAGCCATAGAGAACCTGTTCGACGAATTGGAAGTGGCAGAATTTTAACTCGCGATATATGGGACTTTAGACCTGAGAATGAGAAACTGGAACCTGCTTTTCGGTCTGGAACAAGCGGTGGTACTTCTATGCGTGATCGTGACAACAGAGATAGTCGTGATGGGAAGGATCGGGAAAACGCGAGGGAAAGAAGAGCGAAGATCTTTTGGTCGTGATTATGGTGATAGGGAAAGGGAACGTGATCGAGATAGAGCAACTGAACGGAATGATCGTAATTATCAATCGGAACGTGATAAGGATCGTGGGCGCGAACGAAGATTCAGTAATGATCGCAGGCGAACTTACAGTGAAAATCGTAACGATATGGATGAACCGGAATGGTTTAGTTCTGGACCAACATCCCAGCATGATACTATCGAGTTAAAAGGTTTCGAAGACATCCCCGAAGAGAAGGTGGTGAACAATAATAGCAATATTAAAAATAAGAAACAGACGCCGGTGCAGAAAAAACGCGGGAAAAAGAACTCATTAGAGAAAGATGAAAAACAGACCGAAAATTCAGCAGGTCCGAAAGGGCGAAGTACACCGACTACGATGGATCAACCTATGAGCGTCGTAGCTGCGCCACATTCTCCAATTTCAGAGCAGAACAAATCGTCGTCTCTCGTACAAAAAACCAATCACGACTCTAATGAAAGCACTGTGACAGAACAAAGTTGTGAAACTACGGATAATTCTAGTACTGCTAATCAAAATCAAGAGGATAGTCATCCTGATTTTAACCTCGATGAGTTCTTAAAATCCGACACGTTCTCTGGTGTACCTGGACTTTTAACTGTAAGTTCTATTTTCAGTGTATATAAAACGATATAATTAAATATTAAATTTCATTTTATATGTACAGAATGGAGTCGGTTCAAATGGAGGTTCTTGTTCCCGGTTTAGTCAGTGGTTTAAAAGGGAAAGTCCGGTTCAACAAGTAGATAGCCGTAGAACTTCTATACAAGATGACATATTAAATAATCTGCTTAATGATATCACTGAGCCAAATATACAAATCCCATCAGTGACAGAATCTAATACATATTTTGCTCCTATTTCTCCTGCTAATACGACAACAACAAATAATACCACAGCCACTACTGGTGTGAAGTTATTGGAAATGCTGCAACGTGGAAATAAACCAAGTCAGAATGGACAAGGGGATGCAGTTAGCACTGTTATACCAATGATGAAAAGTTCATCCATTAAAGACATGGGTGAGAATTTGTATTATTAATTTATTTTTTGTTATTATAGTAGAATACAATGAAACATTGTATGATACTGAAAATTTTTTATAGAAGTTGATGGAAAAGTTGTGCATAGTCTTGAAGAATTAGAAGCTCGCATGCGTGGTGGTGCTCCACCACCCATGTCTTCAACTGATCAACCTCGTGTAAATAAGACTGAAGAAGATCTCTCTGCGTTTAAAAAATTGGTACTATAATATGTATTAAGATTATATATATACATACATACATACGATGTTATGTTGTCCTGTTTATACTTATATATAAATTGTTTGTATTTTAGCTTGCTCAAGTGACTGGAGGACAGGCTATTCCAGCAGCAAACGGTCCTATTTCTCAAAAACAACCTGTAACGTTAATGCAAGTAAGGCAGCTAGTTTTTCATGATTTTTTTTATTTGATATAGAAATTACATAGTATTTTTCATTCGGGATAATTTGTAATTTTCTGTAGTTGCATAACTCCCAACTGAAAACACATCTAATTGTTTCCCAGCAATCGGTCTCAGAAACGATGCATACTACAACATTTAATCATGTTGGTTCTCTTGGACCAACTCAACATCCACATCAGACACAAATGCAGCACGGGCATTTAATGAAAGTATTACAGATTCAACAGGTTAATAACAACATTTTTTTTATTAAGAAAAAAAATTATATTTCTAAATGTTTAATAATTTTACAGCAACAACAGAAACAACAACAGCAACACCATCACCAGCAGCAGCAGCAACAGCAGCAACAGCAACAGCAGCAGCAACATTCAGATATGTTATCTATGATGATAGGTGGTCAACGAATGTTAGGTATGAGTCCTGTTCCTCCAGAAATGCAAATGATGCTGAGTAATGCTCCAACAAGTCAGGAGCTTCTTCAGAGACCAGAAGCACAAGCAATTATTCAAGGTTTGCAGCAAGGAGAGATAACTAGACAGCATCTTGTGCAACAACTACAGGTTTGCTTGTTGATCTAAAATATAAATTGACTTTCGAATCTGATGATTTCGATATGCTAAGTTACTATAATAATGTATGAAATAGAATCCAGCCATGCAGCATCGTCACAGAGAAGTTCTAGTAACTATTTTGAAAATGTACGGTGGCACTACGCCACGTACAATAAGTCCGCATCCTAGTGCGCCTACTCCTCAAGATCATATTCTGCAACAGATGTTGTATCAACAACAGCAACAAAGGATTCCATCTCCTATGAACAATAGTAAGTTATACTTTTATGTATTTGTATAAAATTCATAGCAAAGGGGTTTATTTTCCTTACTTTTATACATATCCTTGTTAGTAAAATTATTGATTTATTCGTTTTATTTCAAATTTTATTATCTATGAAATTTAAAAAAAAAATTTTTTAATTTTCTAAACTTTTTTTCTTAATTATTTCAATCGTAATTTTATAATTTTAATTGTAATCGATATAAAAGTTATATTTGATCAATTCTGAACTATTTTCACTATTAAGTATATATATTTTTTTATTAAGGATATTATAAAGTTATAGTATAAATATCTATGGTGTGGTTTGGGATGCAGCTTATTGTCTACCTTCAGTAATATATCCAAATTTGACCGCTAGCCCCAGTACATTAACAGTACAGCACCCAGGTAGATCATCAAAGTAATAATAGTTTCTTTCATTTTACGGCTTTATTCTGTTACTGAACAAATAAAATTTGGCTGTAATTTAATAACAATTAACCAATATACAAGAACAACAGAAGAGTGACTAAATATTTTAATAAAGTGTAAATTATTTCAAAGCAGTTATAACTTTGCTTTTTGGAAAAACTCTTTAAAGATCTAATAAAGTGTCGATATAACAATCTGTCTTTAAAACAAGCTTGATTTTTTATTATTTTAACAGTGCTACAGCATAGGGTTCCTTCACCGCGGGAGATTGTTATGCATGCTCAGTCTATAATGCAAAGTGCTTTAATTAAGCAAAAAATGGAGGAACAGTGTGAAAATTTCTGGAAACGACCGGATCAACAACAGCAGCAGCAACAACAACAACAGCAACAAGCTCAACAAAGTCCTGTTAATTCACCGGCGAAGCAGACCATGAGTCCAACACCACTTGCTTTTACCCCGACATCAGTGTTACGTAAAATGACTGCCGACAAGGAACCCGAGGGTGCGAATCAGTCTAATCATCAATTAGAATCGAATTACGTATTTTCATCTATAATCAATGAAAATCGTAATAACACATATAACACATTTACTTCCAAGAAAATTTACACCCAACAATTTACCTTTTGTGATAATACAATTCAGCTTATTAATCATAGAAAGCATGGTAGTATATCTGGAATTGACGCATCGAGAAATTTACATGAATTGAATAATAATAACAATAATAACTTAGAGATAGAAGAATCCGCGTTAAAAGATAAATACTTTTCTTCTTTGCAACAACAAAAAGATAAGAATAATAATTCGAATTTGAATACGGTAGAGGAGAACAAGGTTACTTACGAAATTAAAAACTCGTTGAACGAAAATATTTACAAAGAATCATCAATGCAAGAAGCATAAATGATACTATATATATTAGTCTTCTTATTTTTGACAAGATATTAACAGAACAGTTCGAAATCGAAATGATAATAGTCGACAATAATAATACAGTAGGAAAAATAAAGGAAAACAAGATACTTATTTTACAGAATGATAAAGTTGTGATTTAAACCATTAGATATTTCGTGAATTTCATATATAAAAATGATTCATAAGTTTGTGACTATTATCCGATGTAAAATTATTTTTTTATTTTTGTATTAAAATGAGGAATGATAATTTTGTTTTCTTTTCTTTCTTTTTGCTCGACACCTTTAATGTGTTTGAAATTTAATTTGTCTGCAATTTTTTGCAAATTATACATCAGAAAAATCTTTTAATTTTGAATATAAATATTAACCGTATCAAAAAAAAAAAAAAAAAAAGAAAAAAGAAAAAAATTAAAACTATAAATTAGATTTTCGTACATAGATCGACATATGAACGTATTACGAGAGAAAAGTATGTTGAAATAGTTTTATAATAAAACGCCTTTATAAATATATTTCATGATTTAAGTTTTCCTTTACACATTTTCATTTTTCCTTGAATGGAATGCTTTGAAATAATTTTAAATTTTGATGCATGCGTTTGAATTTTAGAACTTTTATATGGATAAGGGAATTGCATGTATTAAAATAACAATATTTGTGTTAAGTTATAAAATATTTTTTTTTTTTTTTTTTTTTAATTTCATATATAAATTGAAGTAAAAGAAATTAAGTATATTAACATTTTTTTCTCTAATCCTTACTTGTTGTTTCATTCCATTTGTTAATGAATCTGAAAATAAAACAATCGTTATAATCTTAGCTTAATAAAATACGTTTTGAATCACATGTTTTATTACATATTAATATATATTATATGTATTATAAAATCGTAATAAAACATAGTTCTTTATCAGTTTGTACATGTACAATAGTATATAGTAAAGAAACGATAATATATGTTCGTAATTTTATTTAACTTTTTCTCTATTTTTATATAGGCAATAGTAACGATCCATCGAAATTGGCAGCTCAATCACAGACATCGCAAATACAACAAATGCAATCTGCAGTTCAATTATTGACACAAGGAATTCTTTCTCGGCACAATTCCTTGCGGGCACAGTCTATTCGATCTACATGGACAAATCCCACTATGAAACAACATCTAGGTATGTCAAATATAAATTGTACATCACATTTAAGTCTTTTTCCACGTTGTATAGTCGTAAGTTGTACTAAGTTTGTCACAATCAATATATGAAGTCTCTATATTTATTAATTATTGTAGGTCGAGCGATAGTGAAAGGTGGTGGCGGTGGTGGTGGCGGCGGCAACGGTGGTAATCAATTCCAATACAGTGGAAATTCAGATTTCCAACAAAAGCAGCAGCAGCAGCAGCAACAGCAGCAGCAGCAACAACAGCAGCAACAACAACAACAACAACAGCAGCAGCATAGAACAATTTCAAGCGTGTACGGTAATCCTGCACGCTCTAAACATACTATGACTAGTTCCATACCACACCATAATGTTCCACAGTACAATGTTGCTCAGAATTCAGTTATAAATCAGAGGTCAAATAGTATGAATAATCAAATGAAGGTACAGCAAGCCCCATCACATCTAGTTAACATGCAACATCAACCACCTCAACAACAGCGGATTCTTAACTCACAAATGCAAATGGTCTTAAATCAAAACTACAACTCAAGTCGTGCAGGTAATTATAATTCATATATATAGATTTATATAAATTGAAATGGAAATTCGACAATATAGAAATATTTTTTATCTTATTAGTGTAATTTTATGTTGTACTAAAATCACAGGTTATTTCCTCATTTTAAAACTATTGCATTAATTTTGTTATTCTAAAATATTTTCAGGTGTCTGCCTCTTGTCTAATCAAATTGCATGCAATGGTGTTCAGAAATTGGAATAATTAGATCTCACATTTTAGCTGTTTCTCTTATTTAAACCAGTCTAGACAGCATTTATCTTTGGATCAAACTTAAAGTAATCAACTAACGTTTACTTTAGGCTGTCTTTTATTCTAATTATATAAGTTATTGTATTAAATATCTAATTAATATTTTTATTTCAAAAATAAAATGCAAAGCATTATGGCATTATATTTTTTGATATACAGAATTTTCTTTTACAAAAATGAGCACTATGAATTAATTTATCAAATATTTTTCACAGATGGGCGAGTAATGCGGTCGCAACAATTGAACATACCCGTAGGTCGACAAGCGTCACCAGGTTTAGGATACGTAGGTAGCAATGGTGGAGATTTTTCACCGACTTCAAATCAGTTGGCACGATGGTTTAGTCCAGAACTTCTTGCTCAAGCTCGAGCTGGTAAGCTACCAGAGCTTGTCCAGACAAACGTTTTATCGTTGGAAGAATTAGAAAGACTTCAACATGCATCAACTACAGTGCATAATTAGATTTATATAGTACCTTTTCATCCGTTTAATTGCAAGCACAGGATCCCATCGGCGCAATTGTTGCTCTAACAACCTACATCTTTTAAATTAGATGGCTTTTCATATTAAAGTGTCAGTATGAAGATTCACTTCTATTAAAAAGAAATCCATTTCAGTAAAGTATCCAAAATCCTGCTTGCGTATACAAAGTCGTTTAGATAATAAACCTTAATGGAGGCAAGGTTTAACAAAGTAATACCCACTTTGGTAAGAGACATTTTTGGACACAATACAGATCAGTTGAGCAGTATTTTCTTTTTATTTTTCTTTTCAAGTATCTTACGGATTATTTGTAATAAATTTTATAAAGAGCAATAACTAAAAAGCTACAAATCTACAGAGGAAAATTGAATAATGATATATGTAGAATCGAAAATAATTAAAAGAAAATAAGCCATTTAAAAGCAAATCTCATTGAACATCTTTCTGTGAAAAAAAGATTTATTGCTTATAAGACTGAATCCAATTATAAAAATTCTTACTATTGACTATGAGGAAGTAAAATACTATTTCACTATGCATAGTTCTAAGTGGCAGTAAAGCAGAAATTGTTTGCCTAAGTATGGACAGCAAGTTTTTATTTATAAATTATGGTGTAGCCATGGTTCTATTTGAAGAACTATTTATTATCAAATCCATATTATACAACTTGTTACCGAGCTGCAATTTTATTGATTTGGCAATATTTTCCGACCATTTATTTTACCGTCAAATTTACAAAGTTCTTTTGGTAAATATTAATGGTCAAAACCTTAAGAAAGTTGCAAATTGCAGCACCCACGAATACAGTTACATATACAAAGAAAAGTGTCTTATATTATATTCTACTTATACTATTATGGACAGTATGATCGTATGAACAGAATGTACATACGATAATGAAACGAGAGCAAGTTACTCATCAAATCTTGCATATATTAAGAAAATACATATATAATATATACTTTGTAGAAGTGTGAGGATACAGTGTTATTATCATGTTCGAAAGCGAAAGTTAGAGCAAAGTAATTCCAAATGCAGCCTTGGCAAATAGATAGAAAAAGCGTTTGCACAATTTATTGGAAGTTAAGGGAAAGAAAGTGATTATTCTTGAAATAGAAAGAACATTCCACCGATTATAGAGGGACAAAATAAAACACTTTACAAATTGAAAAGATTTCATATCGATATTGCTGCCAATATATGTTTGCTTTATAATTAACTCGTTATTTTTGTGATTACATTTTTTGTACAATCATATTTATATTTAACCTATAGCATCAATGATAATAATACAAAAACTTGTTCTTTCTTTTTACATTTTTGATCCAATTTGTTACTTGGTTGATAATTAATCAATATCCAAAACTCGTAGCAATTGTATGAAATTGTATTTTCTATTAATTTAAGAATAATACAATTACTTGTATTTTCGAATCCATTAAAGATATTAAAAAGCTTGACTTTCTATTAATGAATAGAAAATATTTTTCTAAATTTAATTTCGTGTTTACACATATAAAATAATTTATTGAATTACATAATTCATAAATATCTGTTAAATCAACACCTTGTTTTACAAAACTATTTAATAAAATTAATTTCCATATTTGGATTTACTGATTCCATCTTTTATGTGTCTAAAGTATTTTCGGAATTTTTTTTAATAAAGTTTTGTTAATTTGTTTTGCAAATGAGTGCAACTTCATAATAATGAATATATTTCTGAAAATATATCGTGCAATCATGTAATTGTACCCTAAATGTTGATTACAAAAATAATTCGGAAGCGTAAAATATTTTGAGTTTATTATAAAATAATGGATGCAAATGACAAATTTTGAAAAGTAACACAAGAGTTTGTATACTGCAGCAGTACTGCAAACAATTATATAATCCGTGGGAAATGCTAAAACTGTTCGGAGCTTTCTAAATATATAATCCTCATTTCATTACAAAAAAATTATTCGAACATGTAATATATTATCTTATCCAGTATAGTTAAAGATCTAATTTTTAATATTTTCATTGTTCGAATGTTTCTCGACACGACGAAGGTGTGTAATGTTCAGATTTAATTTTTAATTATCCGATCAATCTCTGTTCATGTCTAAACTTATATAACGTGTCCATAATTATGCAAAACTGCGCTACATAAAAGACAAATTCATTGGAAATTATTTACCGGGAATGTAATTACTACAAGTACTGCCAGCAACAAATGTATTAGTATTAGGTATCAGAAAAAGAAAGAGGCAGTGACATTTGTTCTCAAATATCACTTTCAGATAATATTGTTGCCTTAAGAGAGGCTATACAATTGAAATCTATCAAAAAACGTGTGTGTCGTGTGTGTATATATACATATACATACACAATAAGAACGATTTAAACGAGATGTTCTTCATGAGGGAAATTGCATTTATGTTAGATTCATTTATAAGAATAGTAACGCTTGACCAATATTTGGTGGAAAATGTTTCTTACAAAATTGTAAAGAACTTTTAATTCACTTTTTTAAAAATAAAAGAAAAGATAATAGTGATTTGCGCTTTATTGATTATAGTACTGCGAAAGAAATTTATTCCGTGAATTCGCGGATTTGAAGGTTGTTTCGTAACTCGAAAATTTTTGTAAATAATTCAAATCCTAAGTAAACTAAAGCTTATTAGTCCATGTATTGGACTGATAATTTGTAAATAAAGTTACTAAATATTACATTATGTGAAATCGAGAAAAACGTCACAAATAAATACAAAGAATTGTAATTGTAATTTTAGTCATTTCATTTATTTACTAAAATGAATTGAAATTAATATAGTGATAACTAAAATCCAGAATTTTCTTGGTGTATTTTATTATGAAATCAACTGAAACCTTAATAATTATAAAGTAGATCATGTAATATATAGTTTTTATGTATTAAATTTAATTTAAATATTAGATTTATACATGGAGCAAATGGACTTTTTAAAAATTTTTTTATTTATTTTTTGAAATTATTATCACAAAAAAGAAAAAATTATATTTGTGCATGAATGTAAATATCATTTTTAGAATATTTTTTTGATTGAATTCTATATTTTTTTTTATAACAATAATGCTTATTTATTTTCATTTGTTACGACATTGCTAATTCTATTATTAGTCATGTAGTATGTATCTATACAAACTGCAACTAAATGATCGAATCTGATGTAAGAACTTCGGCTGTTTCCGCTTAAACTCGTTTCTCGCCATCGAGAATTCTCGAACTTACCAAGTGGATAGTAGAAGAAATATACGAGTTGTAAATGGCGGACCTCCATAGTTGAAGGTGCTTTCTTTCATCCTTTGGAATATACAATTATCGGATACGTAAATCATAAATATACACAAAACTTGGATTAAATAATATCTTCAATTAATTCTGGAACATTGAAATTTGGTGAAAATCTTAAGGAGTCATTAAAAGAGTAATTAAAACACTTATACCAGATTTTATATTCAAAGAAAAAAGTTTCGAACGCATTTTTACCTTCACAAATCCTGTTTTAAAACTGATTTCCACACAATAAATATTACGTACATATATTTATTTTTTAATATTTATTTTATCATTTAGATAATAATCGCCAGTAAGTGTAATGTACAGAAAATTATCAAAATTGCACTACACTTGTGTGATATTCGTTTATTTTTAGAATCTTAAACTACGCGACGTATTATTAACAGTCGAAATTATTGATTTTCCGAAAAACATGTAATTGATATTGTGTTGTGTCCTATACAAAATTAATTTGATAAAACAATAAAAACTATTTCGTTGCTCGATTAAAGTTATTATATGTATTGAATGTATCATTTTATTAGCGTAAATAATTTTCCTAGAAAAAAAAAATACCAAGTTTATGCCGTAAGTATATCGACGTGATAGAAGGTAAGTAACATATGGCGGAAGATGTATTGACAGAACCACGTGAAATCATTTAGCCTAGCGCCATTAATGGCAGCCATTGTATGTCGCGCGCCCTTCAGGGTTGCCATTTCGTTCGTTTCTTCGTAAGCAGTGCGATAGTAATTATTAAGATATGCCTTCTAATGAAGGGTAATCCATTTTCCAGTATGTTAAGAAAATTGTTTTCACGATATCTAAAAAGAATTTAATTTCCCTCGTACAGTCGCGCTATTCATCTGTGATACGTAGAACAATAGTTGCGTGTCAAATGTCTCTCATATTTACAATGTGTATGTATGTTCGGAAATGAATGATGAATCACTACGATGAATTATTGTGGACCGAAAAACAGAGTTCGTCTGAAGTCTCGGTGATATTTCGAAGTGCATCAAGACTTTTGAGGAACGTGTACCGGTGTTAACAAAACTGTTCGATAAATTAAAATAAATTTTGTATATAGAACCGTAACAAGGTCTAAAATGAAATTTAACGTTGAGGACATAGCCACAATTACAAGTTAGATGAAGACAAATTTGTTGTAATATCAAACACCTGGGATAGTGTGGACGATTTAGAGATACCTCTATATGCGATTCTAAAAGCTGATTCGAGTACATCTTTTCAGGAACGTCGAAAGGTGGTTATGGAATAAATGTGCTTGTGCGTGCGTTGTAGGAAGTGACGTTTTATCCGATAATTAAGCTGCTAGTACGCCGAATCAGTACTTTTGATGCTTAAATATTCATCGTAATAGTCTAGTTCTCTAGCTCGTGATACAAAATTATAGAGCGCGCTGCAGAACTTGGAAAAAAAGTGTCAGTTCCAACGTAACTGCGACATTGTGAGAGAGTTAAGCGATTCCATGTAGTGCGTGCACGTAAACGTGCATTAACGACGGGAACTCGGGATTTTGCACTTTTGTTCAGTCGGGTTGCTGTGTCGAGATTTCGAAACGCAAGATCAAAAGGCAAACGGCAAGAGAAGATCAATGCATACGGCGATTTTCTGCTGTGTAATGTTTTATCAGGTGTGTCGTCGCAGACAAAGAATCTATTCTTTATACGTTAAGAAATGCGTAGCTCATAATCATAGTGAAATAGAAAAAACTTTATTGGGAAAAATATTGCATTTTTTATAGAAAATTACACAGTGATTATTAAATGCAGTAGAATGAATATTATATTCTATATGGTTTGAATTATAAAATTTTTAATATTTACAAGTACATATAATAATTCTAGAGCAGAAAATAATTATATAAAAAAATTATTGTTGATAGAAAGTGATATCCATTTCATAACTTAGTTATCATCTGGGAAGTCAATATCGATAAAAAGCGAAGGCGTCAGAAAAAGAAAAATGAAGTCATAGATAGAAGAGCAATTCGAAAGAGAAAGGTCATGACGACTTGTGAATGTGAACTATAATCTACTTTTTACATATAAGAACGTTCGGTATTTGAACTATATATGTAGATTTTTACAAAAATACAAAGTTCAGTGTAAACAAGTTTTATTTCTTCAAAATTATTCTAGTTCTATTTTTTTTCTGTCATTTTTTATAATAGGTTTCAGGAATATGATATTTTTTAGTTATTTATTGCACTGTACTTAATAAGGTCTAATTTACATAATTGTTGTTGAATTATTGCATTATTTAAAGCAGTTGCGTACAATACTACGTCGAAAGAATGGACATACGCCTTATTATATATTCATTTCATCACGAATTAAATGTTGTGGTTCTAATTATCGTTAGCATACTATAGTAACAACTACATTGTTATTCTTCCAAATTTTTTATTAGTATTACCCTTAATTTGATATGAATGTTTTATGTATTAACATTAAAATATTATATCATTATATTAATGATATATTACATTAGTCATGATTACATAGTACAATTCAGAGATTTGTATAAAATTATATTCTTCGAAGAATCGTTCTTATATGTACGATTTTAAAATATGTTACAATAAGTTATCAATACAATCAAATACTTTCAAATAAGTCAAATAAGTTTCAACTTATGATCATCATGTAAAATTATGCCAACCTAATATCATTGTAATCATTCTATAGTCATAGAATATTATTATAGCTTTTAATAACATGTCCTCAAAAATCTTAAGTAAAACAGAATTATACCGAACAATATCGTAGAATATCGTTCGGTCGCCATGTTTGCTACTGCACTGCTATCTACCGATGATTTCAAATCTTTTCGATTGTGCTTCCATCTACTTCCTCTCTCTTTCGATGATGGAGAAACTACGCATGCTGGGTACGAAGGAAAATGTAACAAGAGAAATGTCTTCCTAAGATGTTTCTTATCCATTCTGTTAAATTCGTTATAAATATGCGTTCAGGCGTACGGTAGGATACAGTTATAAAATTCGGTACGTATGAAACCATATTAATAACTACTTAAAATAAGCTTAATCGTATAACCGTCACCAAAAGGTGATCCGTTCAAAGGAAGCTGATTGGGTCTTTCAGTTTCGGTGTGATTTGCTGTCAGCGAATAGTACGTTCGTACCATTGCTTGCGTACCTCGAAAATCCAGTGAAATCCCAACCTGACACGTAGGTGCAATGCATTTATCCATTGACTGTGTTTTCATCAGTGTTCCTTGTGATCAAGTTTTCTATTATTTTTAGACTAGTGTATACAAGTGTGTTAATTTTGAATAACTCGAATGTTGATTTGACATTACACAAAGAGAATGTGGTGAAAGAAAGAGCATCGATTTAAAAATTAATTTCATTTTGCTAAAGATATAAAATGTGACTGGAATTATAAATTTGTCACTGAAGCCCTAGTACGCATGTCCATTGCAATTTATAAGCGTAAACATCGTAAAATTTACGAATGACGCTCGTTTGAATTAATCGTCAATTTTCTGTCCAACTGCACAATTATGTTCTCGATGAAATTCGTTGAATACAAGAAATTGATAATTTTTCTCTATCATTTCGAGTTGTTTATAATTTGAAAAGTGATCTTGAGTTTTTTTTTATCGTTAATAGTGTTGTGAATTATGTGAAGACTACATTTAAAAAAAAAGTTAAAGTGAAATGCATAAATGTGATATGAAATAATTTCCTCGTCGTGTATTGTCACATGTTCTACGAAGGTATATCATATTCCAAGTTACTATGTTTCCGGCGGGCTTGATCGTCGGTAAAACGGTGATGTGCAATTAATTGAACGCGATTATTTAAGTTGGGCATTTTATTGATAAATATAATTGAAATTGTATGTTATAATGTCTGTATAAGTAACATATTTCATAGTATACGAGAATAAACTGGTACATACGAATCGCTACACTTCTTTCTTTTACACATACGCATTTTATGCAATGTGTCGTTCATTATTCCCGTTATTGATTACCTGTGAAAGTGTCCGTGGGTAGTAACGAGTTAAAATGAAAATAATGTACGACTGACATTCCTGAGTGATAAACACAATAACATTTTGATTTTGCAAAGAACAAAATTGAATTATAATTCAGGTTGAAATGGATAGAGTAGTACGTATACAAAGTGTCACTTTTTGCTTAGAATGAAATATTAGCTAATAACAAGGAAGGATAATATTACATGGTGGATCAGATTATAATATTGAAAGAATGTAGAAACTGACAGTAAATACAGACGGAGTTAAGCGGTTCAAGGATGATCAAAGTTATTTATTTGTTAAACGAAAAAATACAAAATATCACGTATATTTTTAATTATTTTATATTTCAAAAATGTTACTTTTATAGTTTATTATATTGATATATTGTACAATATGTTCTGTTTAAATGTATTTATTTGTTTAAGTATTTTTAAAGTATATAGTTTGAACCGGTATATAGTTATCGGTATAGACACAAGTATATAGTTTGAACCGGTATTTGATGTCTTTTGAGTTAAGTATGGCGGTTAAGTACAGTATTAAGTTATTGCATCAATTTTTGAATCATTATTGAAAGTAACATTTTTAATTTCTTTTCTAAACGTACAAATTTCAAATTGTTGAAATATATTGCGTAGAAATGGAATGGGAAAGAAAGAGAGAAAGAAAATACTGTGATTGTAATATAAATAGCAAAATATAATAAGCAAAATATCTCATACATTTAAACTGGACATATTGTGGGGAAGCATTAAGCAATAAATTATAACACGTTAACAGATGAGACACGAATTATTATCGAGACCAAAATAAAAATTGAATTAAATTAATAAAGTTCAATTGAATTGCGAATATTTAGAAAAGTAGGCGGGAAAAACAAATGATGTAATAAGTATGTACTATCGAGAAATATTTGTAAGTATAAAGATTTTCTTCTCCCGGTACAGGTGAGCGATATACAACAAGCGAGATGGACGAGTATGATAAGAAATTCGCTGAGATGCAAAAGTACATTCCGTTTTTGGAAGCGATGATAGAGCGATTGCAAAACGTTAAGGACAAATCGCGAGAAATTCAGCTGCAGAAAATGCAAAGCCTACACGGGATCCTATCGAACAGCAAGAGAAAGTATGTTTCGCATGTGTTTGGACATGCATAAAATAAAACACTCGCTTTTAGTCAACGCAACGTTTGTTGATGACATTCAGTGTCCACGCGCTGAAATTTAAAATTTAAAATACAGAACGAGAGTGACGTAGAATTTGTTTAATTTTGCATTTCTGAATTTACATATTCTTTAATTTTCAAATTAACTCAAATTTTCCTTCACTTTCATATAGAGTGTGACTTATTGCTATCTATATCTTTTGCTATGTGATACTGTAATTAATTTATTATTGCAAATCATGCCGAGAAGTATGATACCTTGTAACCAATTTTAATGATATGTATAAGAAAGAAAAGATACAATACGAAATGTAATTAATAATACTGTGTTATCGATGAAATAGGCTGAAGATCGAGACATTGCAGCGATGCGAAGACGTTCTGCAGAAGTTGCATAACAAAGTAGAAAAGGTAGATATATTAAACATTATAATATACTCTTGCTGTGGTACACTGAATTATTTATTTAACTATTCAAGAGCAAGATTATTTATAATTAAATTTATTACTTAGATCAGAAGTTCAGTGAACCAAAAAATAACACTTGGCTTTATGCTCTGTATAATACTAGTTTGCACTATATTTAGAGATGAAAGATATAAACGAGAATGTTTGTAAGTTTCATTAAAAGTTAACAAATCCTATATACCAATGATACAAAGAATTTGGTTTTTAGATTTTTATTGATGTATCAAGCTATTTAGAGTTAAAAGAGTAAGATGAATGCAAAGTGATTCGAGAAACAGCTCTTTTATATCGTTTCACGAAACACAGCAAATATTATATCACTACGTGCTTTAAATAGAGCAAATCGTAAATGTTGCATTGTTCACCTTATCTTTCATTTTTTACCTGCAGAAACTGGGTGTTTATTTTACTCGTTTATTTATATATTTGTTATTAAATGTTTCTATGTTGTATTACATACACTACTCCTTTCTAATGCCATTTACACGATTTTATTGTATAGAAAATTTAAGGAGTTAATAATATAAAAATTCTGCTACTAGAAATTACTTATAGTCAGAACCTGTCTGTAAAATAGATAAAGGTATAGCATTAGCGGATGCTTGTAGAATCAGTAGCTGAAGAAAATCTCTTTTTGAATTTATAGATATTATTTTCTTTTTGTCTTTTTTTTTATATGAACGTAGTTGCTTCGGAACCCTCTTTATTTTCTATTCTTTATACTTTTGGATGTTTTCAGGCTTCCATAGTGCATGTATTGTTTTTTTTATTTTAATCATTCTAATCTGACACGAGTTTCAGGGAAATACACCCGGATTGCATTTTCCGCACAAGAAAAATGATGCTAGTTCTTCACAATCTTCAAAGTAAGTATCGCGTTGATTATACTCAAAACCTACTTGTACAAAAATTGATTCAGGAAGTCTCTACTCATGGATCTATGTTCATTGTTATACATAAATGTCGATGTATTTTTAAAATGAAATCTTACCATGAATGTTTAAAATGAATACTTTGCTTAATTTTGTAAAGCAGTGTTGTTCGCGAATTGAGCTTAGTAGTATTTCTACAATCAAAAAGCTTAATTTGAACATACTGCTAAGAAAAGATTTAATTGTACTGCTATTTGTTATAAAACAAACACCTCGAAATAATCTAACCGTAAATTTTGTATTGCTCCGTGTAAAACGTCGATTGAATCCCTTTCAGCATGCCTGAAGACGTAAAGCCTCAACATACAGAAGACGCAATGGAGGACCGAGAAATTCACGAGACGCCGGCCAGTCCGAGTCCCCCAGTTAGCCCAGACTCAGGTTCACAAGTTGCACCGATAATAATTCCTACTGAACGTAGCATCGATTTCGATGACAAATCTGACAGCAAACCAGCTTCTCCCGATCCTATAGAAACTCTGCCAACGAAAGCACCCATTATCATACCTACAGAGAGGACGAGCAATGATCTTACTCTCTCTCCGCAGCGTGGTTTGTGCAAGAATACAGACGATATGTCGTTCACTGAATGGGAAATGCTCGAAGAAAATGAAAATCAAATGTCAAGAAATAAAAATTGGCAGACTATCATTACTTCTAATCATGACGTGGCCTCCGCGGCCAAAATGGTCGGAAATAATTTATCTCAAAAGATAAATGATGGGAGAACTCACGTATCAATACCAATGCACTCTTCTCGGCAAGTACCGACAGTGTCAGTTCCCTCCTTGGGAGGTTCTAGGAGATTATCATCGATGTTGGAAAAGAATCGGTTAATGGGAATGAATATAGACCAGGTTCCATCAGATTCTAGCTCGGAATTACCGGTAAACGTGTCTGATGCAAGGTTAAAGTCACCAGACTCGGAAATCTTGTTTCCAAAAATCTATAAGAACGCACCACTGAGACTAAAGGATACGATTTCAAGACCTGGTTCAAAGCCATCTGCACCATTGTTACTTTCACCGCCTCCTGTTTTTACGGAACCGCCATTGTCTATGGAAGATTTGGCGGAGCTGTTGAACGAGGAAGATGACAACAAGATGGAGAAGAAGGGCGATAGATCAAGGGAGGATTTAGGCAAGTTTAAAAAGGATAAACTGGAATTGAATGCGTTAAGTGCAAATAACAAAGATACAAAGGCGTCCAAATCATTTTTATTGTCGCAAGAAGATATTGATAGCGAAAGCGAGAGACGTTGGGAGGAAATAGACAAGCATATAGTTAAGTTAACTAGTAGGAAATGTCTACCCAGTGGTTCAAGTGCTACTTTAATGACAAAAGTGGAAGCTCTAAAATCTAATGAAACCAAGGGACCAAGTCAAGTTACTGTAGGTCACGGCTCTAGTTCGTTTATGACGAATACGTTGGTTGATAACAGAAATCGACCACCTTCTCCTGGTTCCAAAACCGAACTTCGTTTCGCGGATAACTACGAGCGACATCCTCGCCAGTTACGTGATCAACTCCATGATAAAGACAAATCTATCATGCACGGCATGCATTGTCGACCTGATGATGATATGTCCAATCAGGTCCCTATACATCATGGCGGTTCGTTAAAACCGGATGATAGAAATCCTGTGTTATATCAAAGACGTCAGGGAAACATTGGTCCCGAAATGATACCGCCTAGAATAGATACGGAATTCAGAATGGATGGTCCTGAATACTTTAACAGGCAAATACCGAATCCAGGGCATTGGACCTCTATGCATCCATCGAACGATTTTTGTAACAATCAGTGGCCACCGCCTTCCAATTTTAGTGGTATGCCCAATTCTCCTGCCCAAACGTACCAACATTCAATGGGCATGCATCAGGAGATGTGGAATGTAGGTCCCAACAGAGAATCTATTCATTTAGACCCTCATCAAATGAACGAGAGTCAGTTGAGGTCTAATCAGTTCTCTTCGAATATGAATACTGGTATCAGACCTTTAATGAGTCCAAACACGAGACCTCAAGATATGAATCATATTGCACGATCGGACGATGTGCCCAATGTCGATGTACCTAATGTACCAACTATACAGCCTTTAATTTCGCCTACAAGATTTCCTGTTGGGCCACAGTACAGGAATTTTCAGAGCGAAAATAGGCCTTATGACCCGCCTTTTGATAGAGGGATGGAATATCCTCATCAGAGGCAGCCATGGGATTCTCCAGTTAATCGGCCAAATGATGTACCCTACAGAGCAGAGAATGAAGTTCCTTGTGGGGTGATGGGGCCTTCAGATGGTCCTCCAGGGCCTTATCCGAGGCCTAGTACACCCTGTCCTTGGAACAGAGATAGGGATCGTAATGTAGGTAGAGGTCGTAACACGTTTTACAATGAAAGAAATAGAGGGGAACCCAGGAACAGTTTCAATCGTGATACTCGTAGACCCGAGTGGTCTAGAGACAATCATAATGAATGGGACAATTGTAATCGGTTCGGCAGGGATGCCAGAAACATATCCGATCGCGACCCACGGGTTCGCATAGAGCACAACATAATGAATCAGAGTCCCAACCAAACAAGAGATAACGGCACTTCAGTGAGAGATCCTCGATTGGCTAAGGATAAGCATTTTTCCACTACCAAAGGCAAAGATAGTAATTTTAATGAGAGAGATCCTAGAAAACGTTCTACGGCACCGACTTTTGTAGCATCATCGTTCAGAAAGGGCAAAGATAAACCTAAATCACCGCCAAAACCAACAGATAGTCATAAACGTATGGATTCGGAGTGCAGTAATAAGCAAACACAAGAAAAGACATCAAAGGACAAAATGCAGTCACCTTTGGAGAGTTTGTATGGAGTCATCGACACAAAAGCGAAATCTGCGCAAGGATATTGTTTACAAAACTTCAAGATACCTAAAATAAAACGTAACGAATCTTCGGAATCACCTACGTCGAGTCACATCTCTGAAGAAACTAAAGAGTCTCCTCCGGAAAAGCAGGAAAGTAAAATTAAGAAAGATAAAGAAGATACTACTGCAGAAGTGAGCAGTAGCAGTGATGGAAATGTTACACTTGAAAATTGGAACGAAAGTAATATTGCTGACAAAAAGGAAGAACTTAAAGAAGAAAACATCGCTGGAGAATCTGTAAATGACAAAAATAATATGAATATTGGTGAGCCAAATACTATAAGTACTACTTCTTCCAAATCATCCGTTAATGCCGAAAAGCCTAAAAAAGAGGAAATGGAATCTGAAGGATCCAAGTCGAAGGATGAGGTAACTCAGGAATGGATAGAAGCTTTAATCAAAAAGTCCTTTGAATTTGGTGAAGGAAAGAAGTTTGTTGAACAAGCAAAATTCATGCAGAAACTGGGTGAAGTATTACAAGCAAAGAAGCTGAAAAAAATCAAGAAAATAATTGAATCCGAGTCGGAGAGTAGTAGTTCGGAGAAGGATGATACTCCCGAGACAAAAAAGATTCAGACGAGGAAAAAACGTCGAGTAATTGTTTCGGACAGTTCTGATGAAGAGTCTCTAGCTGAAAGACTTGGCGTACTAAATACATCAAATAAAGAATTAACTCAAGATACATCAGTAAATGACCAAAAAGAAGAAGTAAACAAAAATGTGGAAAAAATAACTACAAATATCGTCTCTCCTAATCCTCCGGAAAAGGAACTAGAATCTAAAAATTCTGCTATGCAAGAAGATACTTCAACTGTAAAAAGTCAAGACACTGTCCAAGAAAAGGAGTCAAATAATAAAACAAATATGGAAAAAGAAAGAAATGACTTAGAAATTTCTAAGCAGATCATTAAGGAGGAATCAACTGAAGATAAAGAAATTATTTCTAAAACACCAAAGATTAAAGCAAAGCGGAGAAACTCTCTCGAAATGTTGCAAGAAGATATTCGAGAAATGTTTATCAGTGATGGTGTTGTAGCAGCAACTGGCCATCGATTGTGTAGAACACAAAAAGAAAATCAAAATAATATCAGTGCAAGCACTTCTAATCAAAGTGCTACAACTACAAAGAAAGACGAATCGAATAAACGTGATATGGATGTAGAGATTGAAGTAGAAGATATACTAGTAGTTTCAACCAAACAAAAGAAACCTACAAAATCACGTGTTTCTGAGGAATCAAGTAAACCCAAAGGTAAATCAAAGAAGGAAGTACAACGAATCACTCGGCAGCGTTCAAAACAGTGTAATCAGAGTTCAGATAGTGAAGAAGATCAGCCATTAGCACTGAGAACAGAAATAGTTCAAATTCCCAGTTCACTGCCTAATCAAGAACCATGTACTGATGAATCTGAGGTATTAAGACGGAGTAAACGTATAATTAATAAGGAAGCGATAAAGGAACCGCGTGTAGTTGTTGAGAAAACAGATATTTCTAAGTTGGAATGTTCTAAGGTAATGTTTGATAGCTCATCTGATGAAAGTTTTGGAATAGATGTGTCTGAATTGGCTGCAGCTGTGGATATTTCGCTCCATCCAGATAAGCAGCCAGAATCCGAACCTACAGAACCAACAGAAAAGAAAAAGTATAGCCAAACTTCTTCTAGAAAGTCTACAAGGAAAAAGGGAACTGAACTGACAAATGAAAGTAAAGACGATGTCCAATTTACAGATGAAGAAAGTATTACTTCCGATATTTCGATGTCAAGTAGCATAGCTTCGGGGAAGAAAGCAGGTACTAATTCAACACGAATAGACACAGGAGCAAATGAGAAGCTCTTGAGCAACATTTTAGTAGGATTAGTACCAATAAAGAATGACGTAGATAAGGATTCATCAATAATAGATAAGGATTCGTCAGTAATAGCTAAGGATTCGTCAGTAATAGCTAAGGATTCGTCAGTAACAGATAAGAATTCGTCAGTAATAGACAAGGATTCATCAGTAATAGATAAGGATTCGTCAGTAATAGGCAAGGATTCATCAGTAATAGACAAGGATTCATCAGTAATAGATAAGGATTCGTCAATAGTAGACAAAGGAAGTGATGCTGATGTCGATGATGATGTTAGCGATCAATTACCGGTTGAGTCTAATACAAAGAAATCTTCAACGAAGAAGAAAAAGAAAAAATTTAATTGGCAGATGGGTATCCTGTCTAAAAAGAGACGGAAAAAGACAGCTTCTCCCAAGGGCGATTGTGATCTTAATACTAGTTCTGAGATGGATACTTCTATCAAAATGGTTAGTAACTCAGTTTCGAAAGACACAGGAAGCAAAGAAAGTAATTCATCCAACAATACGAATCAGAGCATTCTACAAAAATCCGCGGATGATGTTAAAGGTACTAATTGCAGTCCGATATTTCATGGTAAAATAAAAGACCAAAAAGAAGAGATATCGTTAACATGTAATTCCACCGAGAAAAAAGAATCTTTATGCAAACCTGTTGTTAATGAAAATTTATCGGATGCTAATGATGTTATAGATGAAAAAGGTAATGAAAAACTTGCCAGTAATGTCGAAAAAAACGTCATTAAGAATAAAGACGAGCAGGATAAATCTTTTTCTGATTTGGATATACAACAATTAATCGAGTATGTTTGGACAGGACAAGAAAAGTACAAATGCTTACTCTGTTTCTTCACAGGGAAAAATATTGTTCACCATTATAAATTAAACCATCCTGGAAAAGAAATACTGATTTCCAGATTAAAAATTTCGGATGCTTTATTAGCTATTCAAGACGCAAAAGATAATAACGTAGAAGATGAATCATTGAAATCCCTTGCAGAGGAAACTTGCAAATTTCGTTGTAGATTTTGCTCTTTGTTTATCGAAGGCGCTGCCAAAGTTGCAATGGAGGCATTTTATGAGCATTGTACCACTCACACAGGAGAATACAGATTTCAATGCAATAGTTGCCCTTATCAAGCTGTAGCCAAATCCTCCATGAGGACCCATTACTATAAAGTATGCCGTAAATTTAAAGATACTTTCGCTGACGCCATAACTGAGCATGAAATACCTGACGAAAATGGCATTTATGGTTATTTGTGTTCATATTGTAATTACGTTCAATTAAAGAAGTCCAATGTGGAAGAACATGTTAATCTGTGGCATAAAGATGTCACAAATGGTAAGATTATTAAGATAAACATGTCTTTATATTCAGTTAAAAAAGAAGCTGATGAACAAGTAGATGTACCAAAGAAAAAGATAAAATTGGAAGTACTTCACCTAAGTTCAGAAAAAGCAGAAAAAGCAGAAAAATCAGAAAAATCAGAAAAATCAGAAAAATCAGAAAAAGCAGAAAAAGCAGAAAAAGCAGAAAAAGCAGAAAAAGCAGAAAAAACAGAAAAAGCAGAAAAAACAGAAAAAGTAGAGAAATCAATTAAAAATGTAGAAATTCCGCCTGAACAAAAAGATGATGACATTACTGAAATAGAAGTGGTAAAGAGCAATAAAACTTCTGATGAAAATAAAAAAATAAAAGATATACCTAAAGCTAAACCACAGGAAGAAGATCATTCCAAAGTACAGACTATTAATGATGAAAAGACAAAATCATCACAGATGGATACAGATTCAGGTTTGTCATCAGGAAATCTAAGTGTGTTCGTTTGTCCTCCAGAATTGGAAAAGACGGAAGTGGAGATTCAGCTAGAACGGAAGAGGAAAATGCAAGAAATTATTCAAAATATTGGTATTAGATTGCAAAAGGATGCATCTAAAAAAGGTTTATCTATTATAGATAAATTGAAGGATAAAATGAAAACTAATATGATAGCAGTAAGTAATGAAACTGATTCTAATGTAATACTAAATTCTCAGAATAAAACACCAATCAATTCCATGGATTCATTAACTTCGGCATCATCTCAAAATAATATTACTGAATTGCCTCAGAATTCTGAGACTCCTTCCATAGAAGAGTCAAAAAAAAATATATCCTCGTCTGAAGAAACTTCAAACAATAAACAACCTAAGGATTGTAACTTACAGACACAACCTTTATCCAGTATAGACTGTGATTCTCAACCTATATCTGAAGAAAATCCAACGTCAAAAGTCAAGGATCCATTGGCAACATTAGATCAGAAAAAGAATGACGAAAGTGACACAGAAATTAGTGATAACACAAATATAAAGGATGTTGCTTCTATTTATGACTCTGATTCTAGTAGTGAACAGTCAGATAGCGAAATGCCTACAGATGTTAACATGATTTTGAAAGAAACTTCAAATATTAATACATCTTCCAAAGATCCAATGCTTACCACTATTCAGAGGCTTGCTGCTCAACTTCAAGCAACAAAACCACTTGAAACATGTAAAGATGAAGTTTACTCTAAATCTGAAGAATCCAAAGAAGCTTCACTTTTTGGTTCTATTCCCAAACCACCAGATGTTGTTCCCATATCTAATATCAAAAAATTTGTCGGGAAAATGGAAAATAAATTCCACGAGATATCACATGAACCACATGAAGATAATAATCCGCCTAAGAACTTCATTCGATTAAGACGTCTTAGTGGAGACATATTATCAGTACCTATACAGCCTTTAGATGTTCAAGAAGAATCACTATCAAAGACCAGTATGTATATATATATATATACATGTTTGTGTAATAATACCAAAATAATACTGTAATATACGACGCGTTATGTATAATTATACGGAAGTATTTTATCTAATAGATCCGGGTCCTAGTACTTCAGAGAAAAAAATGGATTCTGTATTAAAACCAGATATAGAGGAAGAGTGTTCATTCTTAAAAATTGAAAGTGTAGTTAGTCTTGCTCCAAGGATTGATAATGATAGTGTCGAATACCCCATTGTAAGTAGAATGATATGTTATTTATTAAAAATTTTTGCATTCATTTTAAGGTATATATATTCTTCTTTTTTTATTGTCATTATAGATACATGACATAAGAAAAGCAATGGAAACCTCTCCTATAAAAAGCAAAGGTGTATCTTTATTGAAAAAATCTAATTCACCTCTAATTTTAAAAAGACTCAATACCGTGACTATTGCACAACCATTAACAAAAAATATCCAGGGAGTGCAATCCACATCAGAGACAGTGAAACTGATACCAGTAAAGAGTCTGTCTCCTTCTCCAGTTTCTGTGTCTGCTTCTCAACTCACCACCAATTTCATTCCAATTGCCCCAAAGTCAAAAATTATCCAAGTAGATAATAAATTATCTTTTCCTATTTCTGCAAGTAAGAGTACAGTTGTAACTCCGGTGAATGCACGAACTATGAGTGTCGCTGGATCGTCACAACAGCCAAATTTAAATTATAAAATTCTAAAAGTTGTTCGGACACCTGCAATCATAAAACCAAAAGAACCTGTAGCTCCAACGACGGCAGTTAAATTAAAATCCGCAGATGCTTATAATGCAATGTTAAAGGCTGCTAAATTGATTCATTTGTATAAATGTATGGCACGTGATTGTCGCTTTACCACCGATATATTGGCACAATATCAACAGCATTATCTTCAACATGCTAATGAGATCGAGAAAAAAAAGGCGTCACCGCCATATGATTATCAGAAATGTGCCTATTGTTACATGGTATTAGAGGATTGGAATCAAATGAAAATACATATCGATGAAAAACACGCGCATTGTCGTTATCAGTGCATTTACTGTTTTTATAGAGCTGTTGCACCTTCTTATGTACAAATACATCAGACAATAGCTCATCCTGGCCATCGTGGTATATTACTTGGTAAATTAGTGAAAGAAATACCATTAAAAGAAGAAATTAATCGACATGACAATGTACATCCTTATGTGTGTCAACATGATTGTGGAAAATTCTTCTTTGTTCCTGAATCTTTTACGGCACATTTAAAAAATAAACATGGGTCATTCCTTTCAACCTATAAATGTCATGTATGCCGTGTTACTTGCCCAAAAGTGGATCAATTACTTGTGCACTATAAAATACACGGATTTTACAAGTACCAATGTTTGTATTGTTTGAATGGCTCTGACTATTTCAGTGAAATGCACAATCATCTGAGTACGTTTCATTGTAACCGCTTACCTCAAGTTCTCGAACGATCTCTTCCTTCTCAGCCTGTACGAAATAAAGATGTAATAGACCAGTTAATCATAAGAACATTAGATGATACATTTAAAATTACAGAAGAAATAATTGATGTAGAAAATGAAGGAAAAGACAATAATAAAGAAGTGGTAATACATGTTGCTAATACGTCACCATCTCACAAGATACTCTGTCCACAATTACCTAAAGATGTAATTATGTTGAACAAAGATGAAAACGGGACATTAAATAAATCAATATGTAGCTTATTTGGAACTAGCAACAATACAACTAATTCTCTTAGTGCTAACTTTTCACATCATGAAAAATCATTAAATGAAAATACCAATGATAGTGCCATGAGTAAAATGTTCGGAAATTTGATAAATGATACAGCAACACCAGTTTCAAATAGAGAATCCACAGATAGAAATTCTTTGGATAAATCCAAAAAGATTAATGCTCCATCTGACAGAAGTTCCATGGAACCAATAGAACCTTCTAATGGAACTTTTGATTGTAGCGATGAATTTATAAATATTAATTTACTTGACAATCCTGATTTCTTGAAAAAAGTTAGCAACCATCCTAGTGACATATCTAAAACAGATATTAAGAATTCAACTGCTAATGAAAGTAAAATGGAAGATAGTGACATTGAAATTGTAGATATTGATGATACTGAAATTATTTTAACAAAAAATATAAAATCCGAGTCAAACAAAAAAGAGAGCATTGATGCAAGTGAAAAATTAAAAATGGATACAGAAAATGATACAAAAGAACAATCTTGCAAAGATGTTAAAGATGTTAAAGACGTTAAAGACGTGTCTAGTAAAACGAATGAAAATTCTAGTAATATCACGAAAACGGATAAACCCTTGACATTAGAGGATATCAAAGATACTGGCATTTCAGGTACAAAATTATACAAATGTGGCTATGAAGGATGTAAATATAGTGGACAAACTGCAGCTCATTTAAGACTACATGCAAAAGAATGTTCTTTCGGGGGCGGGAATAAAAACTTGTCCTGTGTACATTGTAATAAACGTTTTTTAAAAATCGGATTTTTATTAGAACATTTAAAATCACATGGATTAAAGCGATTTGGCTGTTCGTTATGTAAAATGAGATGCACGGTGGGTTACCAAGCGATGGCGCACATGAAGATGAAACATAAGTATCCGTATAGTAAATTAGTGCCAGCTGATCCAAAGAATCCATCCGTAGATGGGTTATTTATTGTACAACCTATTGTAAGTATATTTTATGAATATATTTAATATTTATAAATGTGTAAAGTTCTATAATATTATATAGTATAGAAGTATTTAATACAATATTTATAATATTGAAAGTAATAAATATTTTTTATATTGCTGTGTAGCGTCAAAATGGAGAACGTAAAGGAAAGAAACGTAAATCTAATACCAAGACAACCGAAAAAAAAATGGAAAAGACTGTAACGGATAGCGAAAAATTCACCTTTAGTCCAGATGAAATAGAGTCTCTACCGCGTCAAGCAATTTACAATCGTGAAGTACAATGTGCAGTATGCCCATATACGACAAAAGTTCGTATGAACATTATTAGACATCTGCAGTTGCACGCAAAAGACGAAAGTGTACCAGAAAGTGGTCCCGTTAATCCTGTGCCTTGCTTAGATAAGAAAGAGCGGATGTTTGATAAAATGGTGAACTTAGCAAGTAGCTCCCACCAAAATGGCCGAATGGGAGGGAAACCGAAGGAGACTAACAAAAGTAATGACGACGAATTCATTCCAAAATTTGTACCAGAGCATAAGAGGTAAGTAGTGACTATTTCCAAAACAGGATATTATAATAATATAGATGTGCTTACAAAAGTGAGAATGACTTTTGTCACGTGCCAAAGCATTAAATATTTTTTCAATTATTTTAACAAGTCTTGCATTAAGTTAAAGGAGGTAAAACATAGTGATGTTTTCTGGTAATAGATACGTATGTGGTGTAGCTGAATGCAATTATTTAACGGTTGATGAAGCGATGTTGCGATGTCATTTAAAGGCTTTGCATTCCGAAGAACAGTATTTCCGGTGTCCTCATTGTCCACAACCACCACCAGGTCAAGAGGGATTAAATATAGCAATTGATAAAATGGGTGTTCATTTAAAAATGCACGATACCAGACTTTATAAATGTTCTCACTGCAATCATCATCATTACCATAGGTACACAATAATGTTTATGCCTCACGTTTGGTTAATAATGCACTGTTTGAGGCACAGATTTTAAACACAATATACTTAAAAATAACAAAAATGATGTTTTTTAAACATTTGACAAGTATGCAAAATGAATAGTAATAAAATACATATTGTACATATTTGTCAAATGTTTAAAAGATCTCCTATTTTGTTCAGTTCATTTTCTATGCTTTCTAATAGTAAAAAATTATTTACTAGACACATTGTGGAAAGACATCTTTCTGATAAACATCCCGAGAAAAGACCTTTTGTAAAAGTGATTAGAGAGCTAGAAAACACAGAAAATCAACAATCTATACAAGAAGAAATTGAAGAGGATGTTCCAGATCCAGATGGAAATCACTGGAAATGCAACATCTGTGATTATAAATGTGTTTATAAAGCAGAAATGGTTAACCATACATCTGTCACACATGATGAGAAATGCCAATATAAATGTAACTCATGTTCCTTCAAAACTAGTAGCAAAATCATGTTTGAACAACATATAAATAGCAAGCACCCTAATGAATCAAATGTTGATTATGTTTTAATTTATCAACGAATAAAAGGAGTGAATAAAAAGAGTACTGATAATGTAGAACAAAGTGGACAAGAGGAACCTTTTGATACTACTCCTCTTTGGAGAAGAGACATGCCTCGAATTAGACATATTCGCGGAATCCTTCTTGAAGAAGAAGACGAAGTATCAACAGAATCTTCCTTGAAAGTAGGAAAACGGAAAAGTGATGTAGAATTACCAGCTGCTAAACCTACTAAAATGAAGCCAGGGAAGTCTGGTTCATTAGATGACACGAAACAAGTGAAAGAGAAATCTAAACGGTCGTTATCTTGTGATAAAGTATTAACAGAAGTGGAAAATACAAGTAACATTCCTAATATGATAGACAAACCCAAAGAAAGTAAGACTAAATTAATTGAAGATAACGATTTTAATGAATCGGATGTCGGAAGATTTGGTCCGTATGGAAAATCGGATGGTAACATGTATGTCTGTACTTTGTGTACACAATTTAAAACGAAATACAAACATGATATGAGAGATCATCTTTACAGAGAATTAAATTATGCTAGGTTAGTAGTTTTATCATTTCAGTTTAGTTATTTTTAAAGTATATTTTTTTGTTCATTTAATAATATAAAGATTTTGCAGATGGCACTGTAAAGAATGTGGATACTTATCCGTAAATCGTAATGCTTTATTAAAACACTTTTCTAAACATCATCGCGGAGAACGTCCTAATCACGAACCATTATCACCGGATGATGATATCGAAGAATGGGTAAATTATTTAAGATATATTTAATTGAAATTTTTATTTTAAATATATTCGCTATTAATTATTTGTATTTTGTATTTAGGTCGGAACATTATTGAAAAAGCAAACACTCATGATAAAAGGATTATTACCTAAACAAAATGCAAGTAACACAGAAAATTCTACAACCACTAATGCGGGTGGAAGTGATACTAAACCATCTTTTGCTAAAGCTACCCAAGACACTGTTACTAAAACTACAAAAGCTACAAATTTAACTGATAAGTCTTCTAGCAAACAAGATCATAAAAGTCGAAGTACTGAAATTAATTTGGAATCACAAGATGAGGGTAGTAAAGATAATGCTGCTCCAATTATTGATATAAAGAATGACATTGTATCGAGGAAAGAGAAAACTGGAAAAATTGCTGATGCTGAAAAAGGTAAATATCATTAAATTAAAAATATACATAAGACATAAAATGCTAACATCACTTATGATTTTTAATATAGCTGGACCACAAGGTCGAGAAAAACCATTCACCTGCAAGCATTGCAAAATGACATTTTTCCGATGGCGTGGTTTTAAACTACATATACAATTGATACATTTGAAGCGACTTGGATTTATTTGCCCTTATTGTGATCGTAGCACAAACTCGGAGAGTTTAATGCGCCAACATATTCGTTCTAAGCATCCCGGTTGCCCTGAAAAAATAGTTGAAAATCCAGCAGCTGAAGGGCCGGATTTACCGGAAGAATTTTGGCAACAGGAATATGGAATCGTGTTCCCGAAAAGGAACAGAAAACGAAAGAGGAAGATTAGCGGAGAAGAAATTGTAGATAAGAGCGATAACCAATTCCAAATTGATCCGCAAGAGAAGTGTAATCTGTGCAACTTCACTGCTATGAATATGACTGGTCTCAAAATACATATGAGGATACATGCGACAAAAAATACACTGAAATGTTCTTATTGTACTTTCACTGCAGCATCAAATTCAGAAATCTGGGAACATTGGGAAATGAATCACCCATTTTCACCATTCAAAGTTGAAGACATATCACCACCTGAATCGTCCAACGAATCTACAGAGATCGATCCCGATAAGAAAACTATTGCTGACGATTATAGCAATGATATAGAGGAGGAACACGTCTCTGATGTAAGAGAGGAGGAATCAATTTATTATTGTTTTTATTGTTCTTTCCGTAGTAAATCTTTGGATATGGTTCAAAATCATTGGAACATAGTGCACAATGATTCGACATTACAGAATGATTCTACTAAAGCGAAGTCGAACTATCCATTTAGATATAAAGAAATACGCGTGTCTTCGGAAAAATCGCTCATAAAAGCTCAATGCTCAAAATCGCAAACGGAAAGTCCGTACGAATTATATTTACAGCAATCGCATAATGACGTGCAGGAAATCGAGGCTCTTGGATCGAAAGAAGAGGGATGGATTTGTCAATGGTGTAATGAATTATGTGATACCGAGGTTAAAATGAAAACTCATCATAGTATGTTCCATTCACATTTACCATTAAACTTTAAAAAACAGGAAAACACAAAAATGTCTCGAGGATACATTTGCCCCGAATGTTCATACACCACAACATTTATTAATGTAATGAAAAATCATGTGTCAAAACACATCAATTTATTCAAATGTAAATACTGTGACAAAACTTTTAGCTGTCCAGCTGAAGTTTCATCACATAATACTGAAGAGCATCCTGACATGGAATTGAAAATAGAAAGCATACAGAATTATGAAGAATTAGTTGAGAAGATCATGGTTAAAGTCAAATGGCAAAAATCTGGGCAGAGTACAGATAAAAGTGAAGTTTCAGTAGAATCAACATCGAAAAATGCAGTAGCGAAAAAGTCTACAACCAAAAGTGCATTTCGTGCAAATGTTATTCCTCATAGAATAAAGGCGGTAGCAAGAAAATCGACCAATCCTCATTCAAGATATCTTGCCAGTAACAAAATTAATGACAAACAACAAGAAATGAAAAGCAAACAATTTTCCTATTATGGCATTCCTAGAAGTCCAGTTAATTTAGCCAAATTGAACACGTACATGGTAGTTGGCGGGCATCGAATGAAAGTAAACTGTACTACTCTTGCACAGTTAATTAACATCAACCCGAAGATAGTATTGAAAGATCTCAAGCACGATATTAAAAATATCGCAACACTTAAAAAATTGAAATAACGAATGGAAATATAAAGGGAAATTTATTCCCCGATTTTTCGAGTCTTAATATAAACGAACAGTGTATAAATATTTATTGCGTAACCATTATTGGTACGACGATCAACAGTAACCAAAGTAACTCACGGTATTATTTGCTTTTCTGTGACGTTATACTTAGCAGATGATTATGAATTTTTCTAAAATTCCTTATTCCCTCCTCGTATTGTGATGATACGAGAAATATGTATAGAATCCTCGCAATTGATTGTTTGATAGTTATATATTTTCTGCGTACATTCGCTTAGTGTACACTTAGAAATTTTGAAATATAAAAAAATGAATATTTTTACTTCCTGTAAGATTATGTTGTCCTTTTATAAATCACCTTATTAGACAACCGGAATTAGATGAAAAGAAAAATTTTCTTAAGTGTAAGAATTACCAATTGTAATCAGTTAAAGTATAATTAATGTACCACCTATGTTAATTAATGTTATGTGTGTGTGTGTATATATATACATATATATATGCGCGTGCGTACACACACACTCTCTGCACATATATTTCTGGTTAAAAATATTATGAAATATTAATTAGGAAACCAAATTATACCATGCTATATGCTGGTAAAAAATTATTCTGAAAATCAAAATGCAGAAATGGTATAAAAATTGTAAATAAAAGTGTAGTGATATTCATCAATTAAGTAACATGAAAAGATGAATATTAAATTTATTTATTTTGGAATATGGAAACTCTCTTAGTGTAGCTATGTTCTTTTTTTTTTACAAATAATAACATATAATAATGTTACTTTTAAGTACTTACTCTTCATAATGGACAATTTTCAAGTTTCATTAATTTGAAACGTTTGTTGAATAATTTTCAAGATATACTACTTATATCAACTCAGGCGAAATTAAATATGTACTGTATCATGAGGGATTACAATTTTGTAAGAATGTGTGAAAAACATTGATTTAAATATCAACGCGTAAAGCTTAACGTTTATCGATGCTGAAAAGTAATTACCGATTATATAATAACAATAAAGTACTCATAAATTTATACGATAATCGTGTACATAAAATTCATATTTTATTGCATTGTTTCCAATCTTTGCTCGATATTTTTAAAATTAGTCTTTTAACATCGAACATAAGATGAAAAGACAAGACTGAGTGTCCTATAAGTAGTTTAGTTTACAAGAAAGATTGTAAGTATAGTGAGATTGTAAATATAAAATTTCACATAAATTTTTGATTTTTATAATAACAGTGGTCGTCATTTCTAGTGTACATTCTTCATAATATAATAATTACAAAATTTAATAATTTAAATTTTCATTGGGAGAAGAATATTTATACAAATGATAATTTTATTCTCTTTTATTCGAATCATTAATTGTACAAAGTTATAGACGAATCGAATATTTTTATCATTTTTAAATTTAAAATATAAAAGCAACACTTTATTTATTATGCTGCGCAATACTTTTTTTATTTGAAAGCATATAAAAACATAGGAATTATGCAAAAAATTGATTTAATACAGATAGTGCAAATGTAACATTTAAATTAAATGAAAGAATCCTTAAAAACGCAAAGTATTCGTTTTTCAGTTTAACCTTTTAGAGATGATAATCCTGCTCTCATAATTTCATCAACTAAAAGAAGATTACTAGCGATGATTGTGCTAAAAAGAAAAGATTAATACATATTTCAGAAAATATAGTATTGGAGAATTTCAACCTATGCAGAATATGCTTATATGCAAATATACTTACCATGAGTTAATAATTTGTTTTTTTACATTATAATTATCATAAATACCAGCATCTGTAGCTTTTAATGCTTCACCTGTAGAAATATCTAATCCTACTGCTTCACCTAATGCAGATCTTTCTTCTAATAATTTAACAATTGTATCTTGTGCATCGAATCCACTATTTACAGCTTGACGAATGAAAAGGTAAATATTAAAACATATGAATAGAAATAATTACAGAAATGTGCTTAACAGATTAAAATAACTTTATTTACCAAGAGTTTTTGGAATGACCAATAAGGCTTCTGCATATGCTTGTACGCCTAAGCGTTGCTTTCCCTTTACTGTTTCTTTATACTGATGAAGAGCTTGACTAGCAGCTACTTCAAATGTACCAGCACCAGGAATAATAGCACTATCATCAATAGCATTTTTAATAGCTCTTAGGCCATCCCTTACAGCATCTTTTAATTGCTCCAAAGTATATTTATTTGGTCCCTAAAAATTGATCACAGTAAAAATAAAAAAGAAATACATAAATTCAAAATTTACACTCATTTATAATTTTACCTTCAACAGAATTGTTACAGAATTGGGTTTCTTGCATTCTTCAATGAATGTATATTTTGTTTCACCCTATAAAAGATATATTATATATATTATATTTTTGTACAAAAAATAATTATAGATATTGCACTATTTACGAAAATTATTTACCAGTACATGTTCATATACAAGACCAGCCCATCCCAAGTGTTCTTCCTTTATATCATCAAAGGAATTCATGGGTATACCGCCACAGGCTAATGCCAAACGTTCCATATTTCTACGCTTCGCTCTGCGTAAAGCCAAAATGTTTTCTCGAGCAAGCATATCTAAAGATGGCGGATCAATGCCTTTTTGATTTATAACAACAAATGATTTATCGGTTCCATCACATAACTTTTTCTTTAATTCTATAATCTTCTTTACCCGATTATCAATAAATTCACGTTCTGCAGCTACCAATTTTTCACGTTCCTCAGCAGTTTTATAAAAGAATCCACTATTTACCTACATAATAATAATAATAATAATTTCATTACTCACATCGCACATTACTCATATTACATAAATAACTAATAGCTTTTCTAAATTCATCATATCTACCTCACTCTTTTCATATTCCAGACTAACATTGCAAGTCAATATATATGCATTCTCTACTCTTTTGGGCATATCTGGATGCCTTGACCCATGATCAGTTACAATGCCACGAATTAAAGTGGTATCTGCAGCAGTTCTATGTTGCATTTCCATTAATTCAACCATGTATAGATCAATCTCTTGATTTTCTTGCCTGATAGTTAAAACCGCATCTACACAAATTTCTGCCAGTTTATCAGCTACAGAATGATGTATCTTAGTTCTAAGTGATGTTCTAGCAACATTTATTAAGTTTTCTTTTGTAGGTTCAATTGGGATCTTTAAAGAATCTAATATTTCCAATGTTTTAACTCTGGCTAATTCAAAACCTTCTGTGACCATTCTAGGATGAAGACCCTCAGACACATAAATATCAGCTTGCTTGAGAAGTTCCCCAATGACTAATACAGTACTAGTTGTACCATCCCCAGTAATATCATCTTGAGCAGTAGATGCTCGAGCAATTAGAGATGCTGTTGGATGTTGAATTTGCATTTCGTACAATAATACATTTCCATCTTTTGTAATTTTAATGTCACCTGCTCCAGAAACAAGCCTTAACAAAATTAAATTATAAAATTATAGTTCAGTTAATTAATATTTGAATTAATTAAAAAATATATATTAATAATTGTAAAATTACAAAAATAAAGAGAACATATACAACAAAAATTGAGATTTTTTAGTTTTATTTCATAATCCATTACTAATAATTTATGGAAGTAATAATAATACCTAATAAGGATAATATACGAATACGATTTTTATATATTTTGTTTGTATAAATTTATTGTATAGTATGTAAAATATTATATACTTTCTCTTTTAATATTTTATTTTCTCTTTTCTCTTTCTACTTTTCATATTTTATTATTTTATCAAATTTTTTTCTTTTTTAATTTATTAAAAAAGAAATTACATGATTCAAACGGTTCATAATCTGCACGTGAGACTAAATATACATACATTTTCATGGTGCCTTTCGGTCCAAGATTCGTTTTCATCACATCCTGAATTCCTTTTGCAGCTGAAATATTTACAGCCAATGCTTGAGCAGCCCTAGCAAATTCAGCTTTCGGATTTAATAAACTAATTGCAGCCATTTCACAGGACAATAATCACAATTTACAATGTATCACAATACAGTCTCTCAACACGTAAGACTTCTATCAATGGCTTCAACTAATCCGAATATGGATTGTCAAGTAGATGATGTTCAGAATCAAAGACCTAGGGATTTTCATTTTACAGTATAATGTATAATTTATTATACAAAATTACAGATTTAAATTAATTAGTACATATTAATTATGATATTCATTAATTATAATATTAATTAAAAAAGAAATGTTTTAATAAATTATTAAATAAATGATTTATACTCAATAACTTTTTTAATCTAGATTTAATCTAGAACAATCTATGAATCTTCTTGAATCTTGAACAATCTTTGAATGATCTAGAATGACTAAGAAATTGACTTAAATTTATACATTTTTAGTTTTTTTAAAATTTTATTTTGTAATTAAAATAATTATTTTAAATAAATTTTTGCGTAGAAAAGATTTTCAAAAATACGATTTTGAGGATACGTTAGTAATATGTTACAAAATGTGTTGTTCTTGATAATTACTTTTATGTTAAAAGATTACATCACACATATGCTGTCGCCAGTTTAAGATAAGATGACGAATATAAAGTTAACCTTAAATAAAATTATACAATATCAATGTTTTTAGCATAATTGTTATAAGAAAATTATAAAAAATTTTAAAATGAATGTTATATACCTAAAGTTGTATAGAACTGTTAATAAATTTAGAACTTTATTGCGTGAGTGTCTGTTATTTTAGTATTAATATTCGATTTAATATTTCATACATTAATCTATATTATTAATATTTCTATTAATTCTGTTATTACTTATTGTTGTGGAAAGTATAGGTAGAACATATTCATCGGACTTTAGATTTGTTCCAAAATGTGAACCTGTGAAAGATTCAGATTTATTGGAGTTAAAGGACTTCATTAACAATCACAGTAACATATGCATATTAACAGGTGCAGGAATATCTACAGAAAGTGGTATTCCAGATTATAGATCTCAAGGTGTTGGTATTTATGCAAGAAGTAATCGTAAACCAGTTCTTTATAAAGACTTCTGTAATAAAGATGACATTAGAAAACGATACTGGGCTAGAAATTATGTAGGTTGGCCAAGGTTGTAATTTCTTTCTAGATAAATAATTGTAAAATCAGTCATGTAAGTTAAAATAATTTAGAAATATAATTTTATAGATTTTCTTCTATTAAACCAAACAATACACATGAAATAATAAAAAAATTAGAAGATGCAAATAAAGTTAGGTGTATTATCACACAAAATGTTGATAATTTGCACACAAAAGCAGGTAGCAAAAGAGTGATAGAATTACATGGGACTGCATTCAAAGTAATGTGTTTAAATTGTAATGAGAGAATATGTAGGTACTATTTACAAGAAATTTTGAATAAAAATAATCCAAATATTACAGCAACTAGTCAGATGATAAGGCCTGATGGAGATGTGGATTTATTAGAAGTATATAATGTTATAAAAGTATTTAGAAAGTTTAGAAGTTATTAAAAATTTTGATTTAAATGATGTATTTTAATTTAGGAGCAAATAGAAGGATTTAAAGTTCCATCATGTGAAAATTGTGGTGGTATTCTTAAACCAGATATTATTTTCTTTGGAGATAATGTTCCACGTCAAGTTGTAGAAAGTGTAAAATATAATGTTGAGTATTCAGATTCTTTACTAATTCTGGGTACTACATTATCTACATTTTCTGGCTATCGAATAGCGTTGCAAGCTAACAATATCAACATACCAATAGCCATATTGAACATAGGAAAAACTAGAGCAGATGATTTAGCAAATATTAAAGTGGAAGGTCAATGTGGCGATGTTCTCTCGAGAATTTATTCAATGATTTAGTAACGTCAGAAATGTATGTTATAAGAAAAAACAATTTAAATCATTTTATTTCATTAAACTTAATTAAATTAATTAATTAAATTTTTTATTTATTTAGTTATTTGAAATTAATTTATAATGTACAAATAAAAGTTTTATTTTCAGTGTAGTTTTTTTTTATAAAATTTCCCACTATATCACATTCTTTTAAAAAATTCAATTTTAGTTAAAAAATTAAAAAATTTCGAAAATTTCATCGAAAGAATATAATTATGAGAGATTGGTTGTATATTCCAGGGATTTCATTTGAATTTTCTAAAAATGTTATTGGATAAAAGTCTAGAGAATTTTTGTACAGTAGATGCACTATTTTACAATCTACGTCTACCTTCATTGTTATGGCAAGTGCATGAATATTTCCATAGTTGGTGGTATCACTGCGTTTCACAATTAATAAAATGTCGCTGACAAGGTTAGTCTTTGTGATAGCTACTTCGAATTTATTTTCTTTTAATTGTAAACTTGTATATTATGAAATTCTTACATTATATAATGCACTTTGTGAAATAATAAAATTTTACAAGCGATTTATTTTAGTGTATTGTATTAAACTCTGATTAGTGTACTTGTTAAACAAAACAAACCATGTAATTGCATTTCAGTAATTTTAATATGCATAGATATGTTTTTTATGTTTATAATTATATTTTTTATCATTTGCATCATTTATAACAGTATTTACCCAGTGTCTTTTTTACAGTTTATTACCTGCACCATCACAGGTGGTGTGGGATAGAGAAGATGAAGCTCGGGAACAAAAATTACGCCAAAGACCAGTATCTGCACTTGTTAAAGCTGTTGTTACTGCTCCACCATATGGTCAACGTAAAGGATGGGTACCAAGAAATCCAGAAGTAAGAGATTTTATAATCATCTATTTATAATGTATATAAACAAAAATTATTTTCAATTACTCTTATATATTTCATTCTGCATTATTTTTATAAGTTTTTATAGACTCATATAAACTGTGCAGGATTTTGGAGATGGTGGAGCATTTCCAGAAATCCATGTGGCCCAGTATCCTCTTGGGATGGGAATGAAGGGAAAAGAAACTACTAGTAATGCTTTAGCAGTTCAGCTTGATGCTCAAGGAAAAGTGAAATATGATGTTATTGCTAGACAAGGACACTCTAAAGATAAGGTAATTTAATGTACAATATTGTAATAATAGTAGTTAATTTGCCTTTTATTATTTTGTTTTTTTTTTTTTTTACAGATTGTTTATAGCAAACTCAGTGACTTGCTACCTTCAGAAATTACAAATGAGGAAGATCCTAGCCTTCAGCGTCCACCTTGTGAAGAAATTGATGAACTCACAGAAAAAACCAAAAAGGCTTTAGAAAAGATAACAAGATCAAAGATAGCTGCAGCAATGCCAGTGAGGTGTGCAGAAAAACAAGCACCAGCTCAGTATATTCGATATACACCTTCACAACAAGGACAGTCATTTAATTCTGGAGCAAAACAAAGGGTTATTAGAATGGTGGAGGCTCAGATAGATCCTTTAGAACCACCAAAATTCAAGTGAGTTTTATTTTAAGTAAAACATAAATTTATTTGGAACAGAACATTAAATGCTCTATTTATTTTAAATAAATATTATTCACTATGCGACGAATAATGTGCAGTATTCTTCAATTAAAGAATTAACAAGAAAATACCACGAGGTCCACCATCGCCTCCAGCACCAGTTATGCATTCGCCTACAAGGAAAGTAACAGTAAAAGAGCAAAAAGAATGGAAAATACCGCCTTGTATCAGTAACTGGAAGAACGCAAAAGTAAATTCTTTTATAAAGATAAAAGTTCTTTTATCCTTTCAATAGTTGAAATTTTACAAACATTTTGTTTTCAGGGCTACACAATTCCACTTGACAAACGTCTAGCTGCAGACGGTCGCGGATTACAGCAAGTTCATATAAATGAGAACTTCGCCAAATTGGCTGAGGCTCTTTATATTGCAGACAGAAAAGCTCGAGAGGCGGTAGAAATGCGAGCACAACTTGAAAAGAAACTGGCACAGAAAGAAAAAGAAAAGAAGGAAGACCATTTGAGACAACTGGCGCAAAAAGCTAGAGAAGAGCGTGCTGGTTTAAAGTCAGCTGCGATGGGTTTGTATACGTGTTTTGAATACTTCAATAATCTATGATTTTAAATAATTTAGAACATTTAGAAGAAGCTTATTATTAAATCTGTTTTTGATGTCGTATAGAAAAATCAGAAGAGTCACGTGAAAGAGATCAACTCAGACAAGAGCGACACAAAGATCGTGCTCGAGAACGCAATTTGGCACGTGCTGCACCAGATAAGCGTTCTAGATTGCAACGCGAACGAGAACGAGATATTAGTGAACAAATTGCACTTGGTTTACCAGCGAAAAGTATTCCCAATACTGGAGAAGCCCAATTCGATCAACGATTGTTTAATACTAGCAAAGGAATGGATAGTGGTTACGGACATGATGACGAATATAATGTATATGACAAGCCGTGGAAAGATTCAAACTCTATCGGTTCACATATATACCGCCCCAGTAAAAATATCGATAAAGACACTTACGGAGATGATTTAGAAAAACTCGTTAAGACGAATAGGTATCTGTATTTAATCAGTCGATTAATTTTACGAGTGTTTCCAAAGTATTTACATACAATGCTGTACAAAAAAGTATTTTTCTAGTTAAATGTCCTTAAAACCTTTTGTGATTTTAGATTTGTTCCGGATAAGGAATTTAGTGGAACTGATAGATCGACAACGCGCTCAGGGCCTGTACAATTTGAAAAAGATGAGGAGGATCCTTTCGGTTTAGATCAGTTTTTGAAACAAGCTAAACGTGCAAGCAGTTCTACTACTGCAACTACAAAACGTAAAGATGAGCGAGAACAACGAAGAGATGATCGTGACAAGCGAAGGAAACATTAACTTTCCTTGTTTAATTGTTCTTATTATTCTAGAATAAATTCTGAATATTGTTTTTTTATTTAAGTTAGTTTTAGAATCAAGTAATTGAACCTTCAAGTTAGTCATTTCTGTCAGTTTCATAATCTAATGAGTGGGGTTTTGTAAACATAACACAAATATTTAACAGAGGTAAATGCCTTAGAATTTTTAAAGATCGTATTTTTTTTTTTTACTTATCCACATCATGTTACGACAGAAATACAACTTTATAAGAAAATGATGGATGAATATAAAATTATAAAAATTACTATACATACTAATTATTTAGTAAAACAAATAATACAAATCGCTTTTTTCTATCTTGTTTACGTTAAATCTTCGTCCTATGGTTGTCTGTACTATATTTTATTGTACTAAAACAAGAATAGGTAGATCTACGTTTCAGACTCATAGTTCTTTATTAACACAATGTGCATACAGCGTTCGTTAGATTAACAAAGGAGGCGATACTTTCGTACGGGGAGCAATTGTTATTTCTTAGTTAATAACGTAGTTATTTACTTTCTCATCAATTTTTTTTTTTTTTTTTTTCATTAAATGCGCTGGTTTATCGACATTGTTTCTGCGTGTCGCAATTTTTCGAAGATCGCGTCAAATTGAAACGAATTTAGTCACCGTAGATTCGCGAATAATTCGTGTTAGCTATGTTTTCCAACGTTGTATTGCTTCGATGTATGATCATTTTCACTATGTTTCTTGTTTTCGTGATTCCCGAACTGTCCATTCTTTTTCTTTAAAGGAAGTCATTCTACTGAAACTTATATCTCTACTTTGGTAACCACTAATTTTATTAATGTCAAATTGAAATTTATATTTTTTACTTCCACACATCCAATCACTTACGCACGTACACGTACATGCGCACGCATCGCACGCGCGTGCGTATGCATATAAGCTCGTGCAAAACTTTCATACAACTTACTTGACTGTATTTAACTGTTGTAAGATATAGGATAACTATACATGTAAAAAAGAGTTTGGAAAACACCGAAGTGTAACTATAAACGATTGAAAAACTTCGCATTCTCATCGTTCCCGTCCAAGAAGTAGAAGTTGATGGATATCTTCATCGTTCCTAAATAAATATGGCAACGCATGATTTATAGGAATCATCAAGCAATGGACGAGTTCGTGAGAGCGTTTACGATGTTTTTTTTTTTTTCACTTTCTCATGAATTTTTCTCTAAATACGGCGACATAGAAGATGGTTTTCCTAATCAGTCTTTTCTTATCTTTTCATTTGTAAGAAGATTATCACAGAAGAATTTCCGTCTGTTAATTTCTTGTTCCGGGAATTCAAACGAACAATTTATTTTATCCTTTGCGCAAATTGACGCGATCCTTAGGTTATATTAGACTGATCTTACACTCTTTATTGTAAACCACACCCTTAAGAACTACATCAAGATTTTCCTGACAAAGTTTTATGGAATTACTATTTTCTTTTGCGAACGTTACAGCGTAATCGGAGAACTCTCCTGATGAGAAAGACTAGAATTAATAACGCTGAAGACTACGGACTTATTACGGATCCATGGGAGTCTATATACAGTTAGGATGAACACTTTATCAACCAGCTGTGTTCGAGTTCTCCTCGGTTTTGTGTCCTTCAGCTGTAAAGGCTATAGATAATTTTCGTAAGGCATACTCTCGCTTTAACAACGCGAATAGCTAACTTGAATTATACTATTAGTTAGAACCTATATGATCATTACAGCCTTTTTCTCTGTTTACTTAGAGAGTAATAGGCATTTAGATTGAGAAACGTGATAGCAGCCAGAATCTATATAGACGATAAAATGTAGAAAATCTTAACTGCTCTAGTAAATCTATTATTTTACTTCGAAAATACGAGTAAGTACCTTCTGTTAAGATTCCTTACTCAGAAAAAAAATAAGCTATTGTTCTAAAAGGTATTTCTGTAACAGCTGAAGGATTCAAATTACGTGGATAAGGAAATTTAATTTGGAAACAGATGTTTATCAATACAAGTGCAAAAAGGTAGAGTCATTTTAATTTCAAGATCATTATCAAAGGACTACGAAAATAAATTTAGAAGTTTGTACAAAAATTACGAATGCTTTTGACGATATTAATTATAAAGAAACTCCCAAAGTCCGAAATGAATTATAATAATGTACAGTGTATCAAATTTCACTGATTAGTCACTTTGAAACAAAATTAACAGATATCTCTTTTAATTACTATTACTTGGTATTGCGATCGCTGGTTATATATATATGTACAAACTATTCATTTTTCTGAATGTAATTCTGTAGCCTTTCAAAAGTTTTCTATCACCTAATTTTTAGAATCATTAATTAGTTTCTCATCTCTTGATGATAAGTTGTGGCAGTATATAAGGCATACAAGTTGTCCTTTCCTTTCATAAGCATTCTTAAGAATCATGTTTGATCCTTACAATATTGTTTAAAATGATGCTGAAAATTATTTATGTGCTATGAGATGAGAAACTAACTAATTGGTTAATTGAAATTTCTCGTTAGTACGCAGCTTTGGAAAAAAAGGACTGCTCAATTTGAATACATAAGCAGAACTACGACTTGCAGAGGATTATGAATGTACCGCAACAACGAAAAATGCCTCCCTTATTTTTTTCCTTTTCTCCCTGCTTTTAAATGTTAATTCTTACAAAGACTGTTATGTTCAAATGTTCTTTTTTTCATTGTTGTGATTTTAAAAATTTGTTAGACATCAACATGCACCTAACATTGAGAGTGGGATTGCTTATCGGTTTCCTTAGGCTATGATTTCTTTTTGTTACAGAATCAATCATTATCATCATTGTAATTATACAATTACCATTATATATCTATTATATATCTATTATGTACAATTGTTCAAGTATAACTACGTCGATACTTGCAAAAAACACGATATTACACTAGAGCCACTTTATTTCCATAAACCGTTCTTTTTTTATCTTTTTATTTTTTATATTTAATGGTGTTAAGATTTTTTTTGTCGAGTCACTTGACTCCTCGTTAGAAAATCGGTTTATGGGATTTAAGCGACCAATGGAACGATTATCTACATACGTAGAGGGGATCTCACGAGCTTCATTGGAAATTATTATAAATATCATAAGAAAAAATGAACCGATTCGACATTTTTTTTTTGTCTTTTTTCTTTTTTTTTTCATTTGAATAAATACTATACACGTGTCTCCACGAAGGCTACTTCACCCTGTCATCTTACCAAATCTGTTTTTTTGTCTTGGGTGTAAACGTGATTGGATCCTGCCCAATCCAATTAATTTATACTGTCTATTAAATTGCCTTCGCTCTTTCATTATTCTATTCTTATTCTTCTTCCTTGTCTTTCTTTTTCTTTTGTCTTCTGTATTGCGTTGCTTCCCGAAGCACGCTTCTGGACTTCAAATGTACGTAGAATAACTTGTTTTCTCTTCTTTATTTGTTGTTGTTCTTCTTATTATTCTTTTCTTTACTTGTATCAGTCTCTTTAATCACGTATAAAGTCAACGTTCATTCGCTTCCATAAAAGTCGAAAGGGTTCACATGTTCCATGATTGTACGACACATAAATCATCCATTTGATTCACGTATGGTTTAGTAGCATCAAATATTTAGAATATACTGTTTAAATTTTCATGAAAAAGTAATATTCAAAGTTTTATGTCTTCCTCTTTCTCTGTATATCATATATATAATATTACAGCCATAATGATGATACAATTGAAGCTATGATATTACATACAAGTTCATATTTTGTATGTGGAAAATACATAAATGTGAAACTCATTTTCTCATGAAACTTCGTGTAGTATATTTTATGCCTTTGATATACTACTATGTAAGATGTGTCCCCTTGTGGGAGTTCCATTTGGCCTGTTATTTCTTAGGTAGCACTGAAAGGGAATATTACACTTCCGTGGTGCGACTATACGGGCCAGATTCCTCCGATTGTGAGAGCTTTCGTTCCCGTTTGGCGAATAGACCTCCCAAAAAAGACGGCTGCTGAGCCAGTCCCTTAGCACCACCAGGGATTGTAGCCCCTGTATGCATAGGATGAACTTGTCCAGGATGTTTAATGCCTTGGCTCATTGAGCTGGCAGATGTAGATTGAAAAGAAATCGACATACCACTATCAAGTGAGCCCACGCTTCCACGTCGCTGCGGTTTTTCACCAGCAACTGTAAAAAAGGATAAAAAAGAAAATTTAAACCACAAATTTATTTATCAATACGAATTACATTTTCTACAGTCGGTAATGAATTTTTGAAATTAATTACATAGATATTGAAAAATTTTATTTACATTGTTCGTGTATGTCCAAAAGAGAATTACTAAGTGCAGAGCGTTTCAATTGGGTGTCCATGTCGGTAGTTTCCGATCTTTCAGAGCAGGGCCCCGGGCAAGGACATATCTCGACGTCTGCCACTCCAGAGTCTCTATTTTCAGCTGCACCTCTGGCACTTCTGCTGCTTTTCTGTCGTTCCAGTTCCGTCTCAATCCGTAAGGTTTCCATCTCGTCCATTTCGCTGATGGATTCTCTGAGATCTTCCACAAACTTGCACCTATCATGCGCATTTCTCGCATTGAATGTAACCAAAACTTTTCCATCCATGCGTTGGGAGAGCCTAATTCCATACGGATAATCTGCAAAATAATTTAATAATTACATAAAATGCATCAATTGTTAATATTGGAGAATATCAAGCTTTTCATCATAGATATCAGTAAAGTTATAGTATAATATTTCAATCGAGAAAAGAATTAGAATTTTGGCGAACAGATGGCCAACGAAATGTGTAAACCAATTTTAAAGTTATAACTCACGAGGAACTTCAAACAGCGTGACTACCATTCCGCACAACGGGAAACTCTGTCTAAACGTATAGGTGACGCTATTTTTCTTCTTGCTCAAGATCTTCGTGACAACGAGGAGATCATTGAAGAGGAATACTTCCCGTTGATGCACACCCGGTCTCTCCTTCTTGTGGATATCTGGAATCTCATACAGTCTGCAGTAGCAAACTAATCTTCTATGTGGTAACGCCATGTTGGGCTTTTTACCAACTATCGTGGCTTGAACCTTCATTACTTGAGAAACGTGGTCTGAGCCAGGTTTAAATTCATTTTCCTTTACTCTTTCATATATTCCAACCAATATGTCTCTGTCAATGTCTCCACAGTCGTCTATGCCTCTGAGATTCTTGACAAAATCATCCAGCCTCATTCTGCGCTCTGGTTTTAGATTTGGCGTGTGTAAATCGGTGTTCAACATGATTATTGCAAAGGCCAGTACAAATACAGTATCTGCTGAGCGTAGCCTGGACACTACATCGGGATTGCATTGGCAATAACGCTGGCTGAACACCTCCATTAGTCGCTCTATTTTCTGAGCTTCGCCTGGCATCCGGAAGTATGCCTGGAACTTCCTCAAGGCGACATCTACTTGCATTCCTGATAGATCAAGCTCATGAGAGAAGCATCTGAAAGATGTAAAAATGTTACAAACGTGTTTTACTTTATCAATTCATATTATATAATTAATAGAGAAATAAATATTGGTTACAAATATTTGTAAAATGTAACCAAAAAACATTTTAAACTGGATTCAAAAAGTTAAACCACGGATTAATGACTTAAAAGCTATTTCTGACACCATTTTCACTCTCAAATTCTCCATTCACCTAACATATGTTCTTTTTCTGCCTACTGTGTGGTCCAATTGCAGTGACTTATATTACACGTTCGTCACACCATTTATAGGTCTGAAAAGGGATCCCTGAGGTTTTTAGAGTTCAAATTCAGATTTTTTTTATGGCAGATATACCACTACACTTTGCACTATTTAAAATACGAATGTCACGAAGTTAAGGATGCAGAACTTTCAGGATGATGTTGTATCATTTTTCTATAACACGTTAATTTTTTAATTTACATTGCGATAACAGAAAGATTTCTCGTATTTTTTTATAGTATTATTTCAGTATCTCGAATGTTAATAGACGTACGTCAATCGCGAGTAATGTTATCTACTACTAATCCTCCTTGACCTAAATTTTTTTCCGAAGTTGCAAAACTACCGGTTGCAAATAGATCAACGCCATTTCTAGTATTTATTTCATAGCAGTTCCACAGAATTACTCTTTATACCACTGTCGAAGAATCAAATGGAACTACTGAAACGAAACAATTGCGTTTTTAAAAAGATAGAGCGTCGAGAGAAACCGACTTTCTATAATAACGAGCAACGAACCTAAATTGCGTGTTTCCGCTACGTCGATCACCGATCACCGTGATAAACAAATAGATTAACTTTCTCTGAATGCGCCATTACATCTTTTAGCTTCACTTTTTCCCCGTGCAAGAAAATAAAAGAGCATAAAAGGACAACGCGATATTTACTCAAGCACAGCCATGTTGAAGGGGTTTTGAAGGTTTCCAAGGTATTCTCCTATCATTTGCTTGGACAATCCTTTTCTGCTGATCAAAAATCTCGCCACACCCTGTGGGCTGTTTTCCAAGAATCCTCTTCTGATCAAGTAGCTGATTCCTCGTTCTGGTTTCTTGTTGAACAAATTCAGGCCTACTCGGTATTGACGTTTCCTCACTGTTTCTGATACTTTGTAGCTCGTTTGTGGTATACTTTCCGGATGATCCATGAGCGGAAGCTGATAACCAGAACTGGCGTGAGAGTGACCGAGATCCTTCACGCTGTTCATCATGGTGGTGGAGTCTGTGGTGTGGTTGGCGCATTCTTGGTGTTCAGGTGAACTTGACTAGATATTAAAATATACAAATTATGTTATATATAAAAGAAAGAAGATAATATTCTATGTAACTTTCATCAAGAATCATCTTTTTTAAAATAGGGGGACAGTACTAAGTATAAGTCAGACTCTTTTTTGAATATCGTTTAAACCAAAATATTTAGAGCCTCAAAGGAAGAAAAGGAAGTGACGAAACAAAGGTAAAAACGCATACACTCATACACAAATACAGATAGAGCCAATACAGAAGGAACTCACGATTCCTTTATGCTTCCAAACAGGTGACCCTCTTTGAGCATCACCCTCGGAGCTCTCACAATTAGTGGAATCGCTGCCAGAACTTTGCACGGAGCTTAGGCTACCGTTCTCGACGCTTTTACTAAGACCATTATGACGTGGCTCCATAGATCTGGATGTAATGGAAGACGTTCTTTTTGGCACTTCCGGCGGCACCTTCTTCGCGGATCCTCTCGTTCTACCGGCAGAACCAAGATGCCCGGCGTTACTCCAGTTCTGAACCACCTGTGTCTGAAGATTGTGAGGCGTTGATGGCGAAGTACAAGGCGTCCGAAGCAGATCCCGCGGTGGTGTCTCCTGTCTGATATTGCAAAGCGTCTCCTAAAATCAGGCCAAGCATTTTATTTATCGTTACTTGCCTAAGTACTTTGCAATAGACTATTCCTACATAATACTATGAAATAAGTGAAAATTTTTACTTCACAACATAGAAGATAAATCCACTTTTGTTCAAAAATTTTAAATGCTAATTACAGGGACCAGACTATTATCTTTATAAAAGCAGTTCCTTCTGTTTATTTACGCTAATCTACAATACAATATCATCGTCTTCCTATAACACAAAGGTAAAACTCAACTATCAAATTTTACTTTAATTTGCTCTGTTTCTTCGACGCAATTACAGACATGTCTTCTCAAATTCAAGGTTCTAGACCAAAGGGATACTGGCAGCTACAGGATAAGAAGCCTAAGTCACCTGTGGATTGTAATAATGCATGCTAGATCCGCTTTCCTGAGAGCTGGACTCCCAGCATGGACTCGGGGGTAGCTGTTGATGTCTGTTGCAAGGACTGGGCGCCAAAGAGGGCGTGTGTCTGCCGCTTTGATGTATGTTATGGTTCGCGTGTTGGTGTCCAGCGACCTGGACCTCGCACCTGCCGCTCTGGCTTCTCGGTATCGGCGACTGGGAGTTCTCTACGTGTCTCCTCTCCCTCAGGGACATACTTCTGATGGGCATTGGTCTGTTTGCCGTCTGCGGTTGTTGTATGTAAATTTGACTGTGGTAGACCATCCTCTCATGCTCGTTCACACTTGCTGCCCTCTCTGTCGTTTCCTGCAGCTTCCTGCTCAGACGTTTCTCCGCCTTGGCCATGGCAGTGATGGCTGCGAATTTTTTCAGCAGAGTGTATCTTCTGAAAGCCCGTTGAATGGTCAACGCGGCGTTTCTCGCCTTCACGCCGCCATATTTCCTTTCTAGCATCTCGATCTGCTTATCCAACAGGTCTTGGGATAACTCGTACCTGCTCCAGAGAAAAAATATTGGTCAGCATCACGGTGAATTTCAACAAGTCGATGAGATAAATAAAGAAAAATGTCGGACACGAAAAATTTGCTTATTTCGACGAAAACTAAAGGCCTTTGCACACGAAGACCTTTGTCCCCATAGACAAGCAAGTCCAGGCTTTTTTGCTATAAAATTGACAACATTTTTCACGATAATATAAAAAAGGATCATGTGGTGAATTAACACGTTGACTATTGTGATCATCATCACTGACTGCTACGATTTTATTCTATTTCATCATAGGAAGATTCTTCTTCAATAGAATCACTTCTCTATAGCCTAAAACTCACATAGAATACCTCTGACATTCTACCACTTCGTCATATCTCTATTTCCAAACAAATTTGTACCAACAGGTCTACCTGGACCATGCAAAGAGTGAAAAATTTGTCTACGGGAACGACTTTCTCCCACAATTAGTACCCTTGGCTACTTGCTTTTACATTTATCGTCTGGGATAACAACTAGATCTCCAGGTCTGGGCTCTGAGGGGACCTATGTTTGGTGAAGGGTTAAATCAGTGTTCAACTTACGCGGTCTGCAGCCGACACCTCTTCAGCACGTCTCCGTTACGTACAGGCCCTTTTTTAAGGTGATTCTGTTGATACCCTGCGGCTTGTGGCTGACCACCATAGCCCTGCACCATGGTGCCGTAGCTTTGAGGCTGATTGTAGCCCGCGTGAGTGTACACTCTCACGTTGGATGTCGAGTTATAAGGGCCGTGTGCATAGTTCTGGCTCTGAACGTACGACTGGCCCGTGATATAGGACGTTGTCAGGGATGTCTGGCTGCCGGACGAGTACACGCCGTGCATGCCGCTCCCGTGCACCTGGTTCACGTTAGCCGCGTGCTGCGACGGCCTCTCCATCTTCTGCGGGAAACTGCAACAGAAATAGGGTGGTTAGTTTACAAGGGCGAATATTGGGCCATGCTCTGGTTTCGGGGATCACGAATCCGGTGCATGAGAGTTTGGATTGCTAAATTCACGTGTACTCGTCTGACCAGCAGTATGTGCAGTTAGATTGTTAGAGGGTATGTGCGAGCGTGTGTAAAAGGGGATAGAATTGTTGGTCTCTGGGAAAGTTGGAATTTGGAATTTGGAATAATAGGTTATCGATAGGTTAAAATAATAGAGGAATAGAATGGAAAATTATAAAATTGTAAAAATTTGTAAGTGACGCAATCTGTAAAGTCTTTGTAGCGTAGAGATATAGAGTTTTGGAGGAAATTGGTGTTTTCATATTACAGAGTCATGAAGTAGTATAATACAATTGTGGATTATGGAATCGCAGAGTTCTGTAATTATGAGATGATACCTCAGTGGAGGTAGTAATACTAATCAAACTTGCGGTCAGGCAAGATTGGCTAGCCCTTTTGCTGAGACATGCGTTATGGTGTCGAGCTTTTATATTATAGTCATAAAATAGCATAATACAACTTTGCATTATGAAATCGTAGAATAACCGAATTATAGAATCGTAGAGTTCTGTAATTATTAGATGATACCTCAGTGGAGGTAGTATATTAGTCAAACTTGCGACCAGGCAAGTTCTTTTGCTGAGACGATGCGTTATGGTGTTCTGTAAATAAAAGTAGAATTTCGAATGGATTCATCGTAGAATGGTAAATGTTCTATCGAGGAGGTGCATCTGTGATTAAAGATAGTTCGCTAAGGACCTAGATGTCGCTGATATTACATCTTTCTACCCGCGTCCAATTTTCCCCTAGCACCTGCTAACCTGGCCTGGAAGAAAATTCCCCAAACACGCCTCGTGTCAATTTCTTTCGACTGCACGTGGCTCGATGGCAGCTGCACATCATCGTGCAGCGGTTTATCCCTTCGAGGGATAATTTTTCGCGATGAAGAGGTCTGCCAATCGCTGAAACGGATCTTCGGCGAGGGAAAGAAAAAGGAGAACAAAATAAGAAAAATAAGAATCGATGCCTAATGCCATCTTTGGACGATCACCTTTCCCTCGAAGATTTCACGGTTACCGATTCGCTTCTTCTTTCGTGGGACGCTGAATCTGGCGAGGAAAGCGTTCCGCTTTCGCGAATGGACCACTTACGTCTCTCCGATTGGGAATTTTATTTATCCCTGTATTTAAATTCGGAGAGTAAATTCAGCTATCTTTATTCTATCTTCCATCACGATTTGCCATAACTTTAACGGTACACGGCGATCAATTGATATCGGAATATACGATCACGATGATCAGTCGGGCCTGGTTTTAGGTTAAGTCGTTCGGGTTTAGAGACCATTAACGTTGTCTATCGTTCCAAGCGCGCAATTCATCTTTGGAGCAAGTATGTTAGCATTAAATAACCTAACCAACAAAGTTGAACACCTGAACTAAATCATGCTGTATCTCATCTGACCAAGCTGATACCGGTGGAGGAATAATATCGGTTGACTAATGAGAGTGATCGAGCTGGTCAGTAGAACACTGGAACAACCTTAGCGTGCTCGAAAATATAGTATGCACAGATATACTACAATAATAAAACTTGTATAATGAGGATATATATATACAATAATTACTTAGTTTCTATTTCTATCTTCATATTAATTTTGCCATAAGCAACTATACTACTCCGTATTTCCAGTAAATGGAGAAGTAAAATGCCTCAAATCGGTTATTTCGATCAGCAAGATAAGGTAATCGTTAATTCGAGAAATAAAGAAAGTCTCCACAACAAAATCCCCTAGATAAAATCACCAGAGGTTATTTACCATATCTCTAAAAAGAGGACGCATATCGGTATTTCCCAACATTCTAGAATGCTGCGAACAGCGTAGTTTCGAGTGCGGATTTTAATTTCGAATATCGTAATAATGAAAATTACGAAAAAGAAACGCATCTGCCGATGGGATCACGATGGAAAACAAGTGGTAACGGGGTTATCGCGCGCAATTTGCAAGCTAATCTCGCAGACTCATCTTGTTCTTGATCGCGTACACGTCCATAAGTGAGCGCCGCCATTGGTTTATTCAATATCCGCTCGCCACGTGATTGCCAAACGTGATTTCCGGAGATCCCGCTCGTCAACGAAGATAGGCCTACGATTTCCATCGTGGACGCGTTTCTAACTGCTCGCGGGGCAACCATCGCGTTTATTACAATATTCCTGCGCAATTTTTCTCAACGACCTAACCTCTCTATCTCTTTCGGTTCAAGTAATTCCCAAGACACTTTGTTAATCTTCTTCAACGGTTCGTCCTAACCTCTCTACCTCATTTGATTCAAGCAATTCCCAAGACACTTCGTTAATCCTCTTCGACGATCCTAACCTCTCTGTTCATCCCTCCAGGTTCAAAATCGGAGTAGTCAACTAACATCCAGGTGATCCACGGGTGAAATGAGACACTCCAAGAGGAAGTGGAGATTTTAATCCTGTTTTCCATCCTGTTTTCTTCAACTTTAATAGATATTATACTAAAATCCACTCGAAGAGATTGGAAATAGGGTCAGAGGCCCAGAGAGACCTCTGTCAACCGGGTATTTACCAGAAGTAAGCCTGCCAGCCGCAACTCCGACGGAACATCGCTGCGAATGCTCGGGACTTGCGACGAAAAACGGCACTTCTGATCAGCAGCTGCCGGCAATTACCATTCGGGCGACCGTTTCGCGCTTGTGAATCACTCTCGCGATGAATCATCCCTTGAAATTCACCCCCGTACGACTGCCATGTACGACAACCACCTACCCCGTGAGAAAGCCAGCCACGCAGACCACCATGCCGATTTCTTCTTTGTACTCCTCTGTTTGCACACGTTCCTCTCCCTTTCGCTTTCGACTAATAGGTCAACGCGAGGCACTGTTCGAACACCACATTCTTCGCACGAAACCGAGCCAACGACACTTCACAGTGAAGAAGAAATGGGATTTTTCGATTGGACTGGATCGAGATCTTGGGTCAGTCAGGCGGGTGAAATTAATGCAAGTATTTCTTTTATATTTCTTGATGAATGGTGATTTTGGGGTTACTTCGTGAAGATCCTCGAACCTTATCTAACTTTGAGGGTTGGACAGTTCCAAGGTTTGGAATTTTAAGAAAATTATGGGGTGGTTCGAATTTTTTGAAGGATTTCCTTGTTGTGGAGTCTTTTTCGAAGTCAGAATTTTTATTTGGAGATTCGGTTAGGCTATTTCACCAAGGTTCTAGAGATGGAGGATCGGAGAGTTCCAAGGTTCGGAATTTGAAGAAAATTAAGGGGTGGTTCGAATTTTTCGAAAGATTTCCTCGTTGTGGAATTTTTGTTCGAAGTTAGAATTTTTATTCGGAGATGAGGTTAGGTTAGCTACTTCAGCACGGTTCTGGAGGATCGTAGGCTGGACGAAGGAGAGACTGGTCGGATTTGACGCGAACTGGAGGAAGGATCGCGATAGTCTGACGATCGCAGGGTGGACTGAGTTGATCGAGGATCGCGAGCAGCTGGCAGCCACGAGCATTCTTCGTCCTCCAGGATCGGAAATCAGTGACAGTCGGGGGACGAGGGGCCCGGCAGCACGTGCACACCGGCCCCGACAGTGGTGTGCAACCTTCTGCTCCTCGATCGATTCTCTGCGTACCATCTGATCCTTCCTCATCGAACAATCTCCCGGATCGGGTAGGGAGGAATTGCTCCGAGGAATTTCTCGGATAAAATCTCCTTCGGGAAGAAGATCCTGATAATTAAATTTCCCTTCGCTTTTCTGAATATTTTAAACACGAAATATTTAAATATTCTCACGTACTGCTCTTTCGCAAGTGATCTACCGATTATAATTAACGGGACATTCCGGTAATTGAGAATATGCACATTGCTCTCTTCCCTTCTTACTCGAGGTCTAATTTCAATTTTAATTTTAAATATCTACTTAATATTTTAATATTTTAAGATGGCTTTTAAGATAGTTTCATAATAGCTGACGATATGTACATTATTCCTTTTCTCCCCTATGCGAGCCTTAATTTCAGTTTTCTATCTATTTACTTTTTTATTAAATCTGGTCTTGGTTCTTCATTAATCCTTTACAACACACAGTTAATTAATCTGATCTGAAATTTACACGTTCTTCCTTCCCTCTTCCCATCAGAGTTTCAATTGTAAAAAAATATCCCAAGATAGCGAAAAAAAAAATTCCCTAGTGTACTTAATTTTTCGTTAACAAGAGAGAATATTAATAAAAGAGTGTTCGTTTTCTATGTAACATCGTCGGAACGTGAGAATAGCGAGGGCACGTAATATCGAGGAATCCAAATTAGTTCGACCCTGAAATGGGTTAAGAGACACTAGAGGATAAATGGCGTGTGTACCCTGGCGAGCTTCGTTATTTCGCCAGAAGTGTAGCCGGATAAAAGGGAAGGGGGTACACCTTTTCAAGCAGCCCTCGAAAACGCGTATCGACTTTCACATGTGTGTCAGCAGGTATACGGTGGAAGGGAACCGATGACGATGACGATGATGGCCGTGACACTCAACCTTCCACAACTTATGCAATGCACAACTTATGTTCAATTAAGCGACTTACGTAAGGGCCCAAGATGTGTAGGGATAAACAAAATGTGTTTATGGCCTGGGCACCGCGCTAAGAGAAGTCTGAAAAGTTCCCTGGTTGATTGGATTTTGCGAGGGACTGGCTGAGTCACGCGAATGGTCGGCTTACGTTTGTTTCTTTTATTGGAAAGCGGAGGAAGCGTGAGATCGAAAGTGGATATTCTCCAACGGGACGTTTTAATTTGTATATATTTTTTTTTTTTTTTTTGGAGGGGGGTTGATAATTCGAATTTTTATTATTAATTATTTAATTATCAAGATTTTCTTGATTTCAGATTTTCCTGATTTCCTTCTCCTACTTTTCTGTACTTTAGTCCCTGAATTTCATGATGCTTGTATTATATTGGGTGTTCCAAAATGCACGCAAGAAGTAATTTTGATTGAAAAAATTGTAAATGAACCCTAAACTGTCAGCTGTCACCCTGTCTTTTTTTTTTTCTTTGGCAACATTTTATTGCACAAATGGCGCAAAATTCAAATCTTGCGTGAATTTTGGGACACTCTATGATTCCCTAAATATATTGTTCCCTTACCAACTTCCTAGTTCCTAAATCTTTTATTTCGAATTCTCCCTATATTTCTCCCACCATGTTTGAAATCTCAGAGTTTTCAATTCTATAATTTTTCGTCTTCAATAATGTTTATTTTTTTATTTTCCGATACACCTGTTTACCGGTTCTTCCATTTTCTAACGTTTTCAAACATAACCTCTTCGGATAGGCTTACGCACGTATATTCCTGGTTAAGTACTAAGGGGAAGAATTTATTTTCCCGCGGGCAAAGACATACCATCGCGTCACTTTCACACTATTCTTTTCCTTCAAAGGGAATTACATTTTTCTTTCCTGCCCGACCGTTCCACTCGCGATTGTCTTAAATGAAACATAATTGCAGGAAAAGCTACTCGAGCCGGTTGGAATTGTATTTAAAACGTGCAAACTCACGATCACGTGTAGTCCAATCAGCACGCACATCCTGAGAATGCAACGTCTTTGAAAATCAACGGTTAATTGCCTGTCACCGTCGTGGTTCATCAAGAAACAGTTTGTCGACCCTATATTTACTATTGCGATAATCTCATTTCGAATAATTCGAACTTACATTTATAACCTATAAATGTAACATGCATAAAATATAAAACATTTTCAACGCTAGTTATATCCATTAATTACAACGTAATCACAATAAATAATACAAAGAATTTAAATTTATATTGTATATTTTATCTCTTAAATTATATTCTATATTTTTCCTAACCTCATTCTCCCCTTAAATTATATTCCATATTTTCCTTAACCTCGTTTTACAGATTAATCGAATCGACATGAGGATATCGAAATGTCTCGATTGGGAATCGGCCCCGAGTATCGCAAACGAGAGAGACACCTGGTGCATTCCACTGCGAATTAACTCGAGTTGCTTAACGCGTTTCGTGACGTATTCATCGGACACCGATCGCAAAAGGACAAGCAATGGGCCACGTAAATGCTTCGCGGAGGTATTCTCACAAAGTGCTCTATTGAAGAGGAAGAACAAGAGTGCCTGAAATCGAGGAGAGGGTACGTGTTTGACTGGCGAAGCTACTTTGGTTAAAAAACATGAAGCCAGGTGCACGTTTCGTGCCACTTTGCTGTGTGCACACACACACACACACACACACACACACACACACACACACACATTGGCGCGCGTGCGTGTGACGCAACAGCACGCGTGCACCATGGCACGAGCTCCGGAACAGCCGACAGGCAGATGTTTCGACTCTTGGGAGGCTTTAATGCCACCCTGCCTCCAATTTATTTCTCTTCCAGCGAACCAAAGACCGCCCTCTAACGCGACCGTTTCCAGAGAGAACTCGTTTGTTCCGTACGCGACTCGTTGAATTTCTGCTTCAGTTACCAACAGTTTCTGTATCTACAAGATGCAGCGCGATAGCAACTAAGCATGGCGTTCGAGTGTGTTTTTTGTGTTTAGCGCTAGAGGGCTAGGTGGCGAGCCTCTTTCTGGAACCACGTGGTTGCTGATTCTGGGTATACATAGTGGGGGTAACGATGCCAATTACGGTTTGAAATAACCGTAGTTTCAATTAGGTAAGTTTCGTGTAGGAAGTAATCTTTAACTTCCGAATACTCGAGCAACTATTGTTTTAGTATAATCGTGTACATCATTATTTCGGTAAAAACAGTTGTTACATTAGTAACAATTTGCATATCGTTTGAGCGAAAAATACTGCAAAATAATGGAATAAAGTATAGAATTAAATTTCAAGCCTGATGAAATATTCGAGTAATTACTTTAATTCGTTACTTCAGTAACATTGGAAAAATTGAATTAACAAGTGGTAAATACTTAATGAAAAGTTGGTGAAAAATTCTAGTGACAAAAGTAATAACCTCAATTACCGTGATAACTAGGAAATCGTACGGCAATCTTCGGAAAAAGAATGTCTCTCCGTTTTATCGTTGAAAGGGGACGAAATAGCTGGGATACAAAGCAAAATGTTACATTCACGGGCGTGAAAATAGTCTCGATGGAAAATGAACGCGTCTCTCCGTCTCGTCGCGGAAAACAAACGCCCTTTCACCGAGCCTGCTTGCAGTTTGCGCCCTCGATAAATCCTCAGAGGCAACTTCTCTATTGTCTTAGAGCGCCGTTTGACTTCGACGCCGTCTACAGCTGGGGGAGGGGCGGGACAATGGAGGCAGGAGGAGGGTTGAAAGAGATAGTCTAGCAGGGGCCACTCGTGCGTTTATACGAAGACAAAACCCTCAGACGCGTAGGCTTCAGGTGGAGTGCATCAGCTGCCACTTGGACACGCGCCATAGAAGCCTCTGCCGTGTTTCTTCCTTTTTTTTCTACTCTCTTACTTCCTTCTAGATCCCTTTCGCGTGGAATAGACACTTCGTCTAGTTCAATTTAGAACTCGAGCCTCGGCTTCGCTTCCAAGTCTAAAAGCTTCAGAAACACTGAACTCGACTTTTTTTTATTACTTGCTGAAAACTTGAAAAATTCTGATTCTAATTTTTCTTTTTTCTTTTTCTCGTTTCAATTTTCTCTCTCTCTCCTGCGTGTACCTCACTTTCGAAAATTTGTCATTATTAATTAGACTCGTCTCTTACTAGAAATATCGATTGAGGTTAGAGTTCCTACACGAAATTTCCGAAAAGACAATATCGATTAATTTTGATTAAAATAATCGAAGTAATCAATGTTCTCGGAATCGGAAATTTACAGATGTCGCTTTGGCACAATTCCAGCGACGTTTTGGTGAAAGAAAGTATTTCGGATTAAATCAACGCGGGACCAGGACGAACACTGGCAACGGAACTGGCTCACGGGAAATAAGTGAAGGGCCGAATATGCACCACAGATGGCACTAGTAGTATCGGAGTTCGGGAATCATCGCCAGTTGCAGAAACGAATTTGCCGTTCGCGAAGGATCATAGGCTAATGAATAAACACTCGAATCTTTCTCTCTATTCGTGCACAAAGTCGCTGCACGATGAAAAACCGCGAACGAGGATACTCGTACGATTCGCGCGCGTTTAATATCTCGAGAAAGAGTGAAAAGATCCAGCCATGTTTGAAGAGCCGTCGTTCATTGAAGGTAGGTGGAAAAGCCGCTAGACGAGCCGGCAATTTTTCGTGAAATCGCGCGGTTCGTTACGTGCATCGCGAGATTAACGTCACGTAATTAAACGGCGCCGCGTGCATAGGTCGTGCAGAAGAGAGTGCATTCGTGTGTGCGTTGGCCGTGTTCACGAGAATTCTCCTCTCCTTCGCTCGTTCCCTCTGTCTGTCTCTCTGCGAAAAATCTAACGCGGATTTCGAAAAAAAAAGAAAAAAGGAAAAAAAAAGAAATACAGAAAAATCGTCTGTGAGCATTTTAAGAGGGGGAAACGAGCGTTAAAACAGAGAAACAAGCGGTTCAAGAGTTAAAGCGTTGCTCCTTTTCAGAGGGATATTTCGAAATGGTGAAAAGAAACATTTTTTTGCAGCTCGGCTTTTCAACCATCGTTTCACGGTTGTTTGCAACTTCGGATATTTGATATTTATAACTGGCAAACACACGTAATCGATAATCGCATGTAGGTTAATTATAGGCGAAGGACGATTCGTTATAATATCCATAGGTATTCTTAACTGAATCTACTATTCGTAGATGAAATCCGTGAAAAATGAAAAAATTTGTGAAAATAAAATCGTGCAAATAATGTGTACTACGCGTAGTAAGCAGGAAATTCGAAGATTTTATCGATAAAATTGGAAAATAATTCAACGATATATAAGATATTTACGATAAACGTTTACTACAGATATGAGCCGCGGTGGCGCTAGTGAGTTACATGGCAAATCGTCCTAAGACTGTCGAAACGTTTACTCGCGAGAATTATTAAATAATTCTCTTAAAAGACTCGTGGAATTAAATAAGTTAGAAAATAAATTGAGAATTTTGAAAAATAAGTTTAAGAACCATGCAGTTAAATAAATAAATTGATCAATCTTATACACGCAATGATACATGGTTGACACTCAATAATTTTACTATATTACGTTTCTTTGTTTAATTACTTTTAACAACTTTTTAGATTATTATTTCTTATACTACTGCTCTGTTAATATTATCTCACTGATAGGATTATTATATTACACCTTTTCGTACATCTCTTTTTGTAATTAAATAAATAAATATATCGTTGAGTTATACAAGATTTATAAGGAATTAAACGATACGAGGATAAAAATATACGAATGAAACGTTTTTCGTATTTTCTCTCATTTTTTCCCCTAGTTTTCCCCTAGTCTTGCTCGAGAGAACAGCAGCAGCTGAAGCTCGCGTGCTCCGAGAGGAAATTATTCCACGCAGCCAGGAGATCGTTCGAATCTAACACGCGCTCGCACCGTTAATGGCAATCAACGGTTGTTAATTGCTCGATGATAATTAGTCGAGACGGAGGAGCGGGCCCCGTGGTAATGGAGCACGCCTTAATAATTCCTTTAATGAATTCGAGACACCGTGCGTGGCTTCTTCCGCGTGATGGAAGCCAACGAACCACCGTTCCTTCCTTCGACATCCAAGCCAAGCCAGAATCCATAGATAAATATCCGGTCACTTCCGCTCTTAGGTCGAGATTTCTGGATATGGACGGATTATGCGATTCATTCGAAGCACTTGCGAGGAAAATTGAAGACTGAGCGACGATATAAGGGTTAATTATAGTTACGGGGATTTGGGGAAGTTTTGAATTTGCAGCTGGCAAATAGGGAAATTCTAGGGGTACAGCGTGGAGGGAGTTGAGAAGCTACGGGCGTTTGAGATGCATATACTAACCAGCAAAGTGTGAAGCACAGAGAATAAACGGAATTGTTAGATATAATTCAGGCAATTCCCTATCCTAGGGAATAAAACTTTATAGTGATTTACAAAAATGAATTCAGAGTGTAAGCGTGCTCTGCGAAATTTAGAGAATTTTTTAAACAAAGAAATAACACTGATTGGTAACTCGATCAGACTGAAATCGAACGAAGACTAAAGTTTCTAGACTAGGGGAAAATTAGGGAAACAAAAAACCTAGGAAATTCCTAAAAAATAACAAACAAAATTATTTCCAAATTCAACTAAAATCGAAAAAGAAAGAGAGCTTAAAATAAAATAAAATGTGGAGAATGGCAAATAGGGAAACGATAAATCTAGGGAATTTTTGCAAGAACGAAAAAAGCGAAATTTTGAACGCGACATTTTATCGAGACGAATTTCACGTATGTGTTGCACGAGAAAATCTAAGAAATGTGTTTAATAAAATTTACCAAACGTCAATCGAGTGTTTGAGAGACTTAAAACTGGAAATAGAAACTAGTGGCTTATTGCGTCGTCTCGCAACACCGGTGGCCTGTCACTAGGACTGGCTTTTCACTAACCGCGATAGTTGCTCGACAACGATCTTTCTCTCGTGTTGCCGGTAACTCATAGGAGATAAAATTTCTCGGTATATTCCATCGCGTTTCGAGAGAAGATTTACGCGGCCAGAACGCCGCGTGGGAACACGATCCACGCTCGACAGATATTCTGCTCCCTTTTATGCATATAATTAACGCGAATAAGTCACAGCAGAGCCTGAGTCTAGGAGGGGTTCTCTGGATGAAAAATTTCCATAAAATAGCCGGAAACTGTTTGCGTAACGCGAGCCGTGTAGTGCGAGCTCGGAACGAGCCATCGTCCGGAAGTGAACCATGAATTAGGGCACGCTGCTTCCGTCCACCAATGGTAATTATTACAAATTATAAATTACGCTCATGGTTGTTCAACGTAACGCCCAACCATCCAGGTAATATCTCTATTAAACTTTCGTTCGAACATCACCGCGGGAGGCGCTGCTCGCGGTCTAGTTACTTTTCCTTATTGATCTAATAATTCTTTAGCTTCAAATTCAAACACCAAGAAATGCAATACTATATACGCCCGCGTAATCACGAATGATCGATGGTTATTACTGAATTTACATTTGAAATGAATAATATTGCTCTAGGTATTCGGTGATAAAATTCCCTAGGGTAGGGAATTTGAAGATCGGGAAAATTTAGTTTAAAATTAACGCGTAATCGTTCCTGTATCGAAATATGATACTAATAATTTCCAATATCCGCTATATTTTGTTTTTTACAATACACTTTTCTTCTTTTCATAATATTTATGAAATTCCGGGTAATAGTAACGTTAATAATAATAATAATAATAATGATCGTATCAACTATACCATTAGTATTAATAATAATCCAAAGACCAACCCTCGTGTTACATACGTATATCAAGATATGTGATAAGTACCGGTTGATGAAGTTGGTAGGCGTGGAATAGCCCAACTGTAGCCGTGATCTGATCACCTTCTCCTGAACGGTGACCATCCTCGAGCTCCTGGAACTCTGGTGCACCCTAGTGGTCCTGATCACTTGGTAACAGTGATGCTTCGTCTGGGTGTTGGCCACCCTGTCGCTCCTCGGCTCGATCATCGTGAACATGATATTCGCTTTCACTGATCACCGAGCACAGCTATCACAGGACCACGTGGTCTCACTGTTTTCACTCCCGGTCTCATTTTATTCCTAACCTCCTCGACAACTTCCGCCGTTTCTAATTACTGATTATCACAGCGCTCTTTGGTTTGTCTCGCAAATGTCGGAAGCGTCTTTATTATCCGAGATACATTTCGGTACCCAACAGACCTGTGCCCATAGGGGAAAAGAAAAAGAACTAGAATTAAAATTCTTGATATTTTTTTCGTTAAGAAATTGTAAGAATCTTTCTTTTCTTTTTGTTGGGTGAGAAAATGCGGAGAACGAAATGTCCGGCAACTTTGGAACGAATGCTCGAGGTGAGGACGATAAATCCGCGGTGATTAAAGTTGGCAGGACTTCCAGCGGAGTCTAGGAGCCCGAAGTTTGACTCTAACTATCCCGAAGCGTTGGTTCCTTGAAATTCTAATCGTGGTAAGTATCTTAGGTAGTTGGTCGGTGAAAGTTGATTTGATTAACCGAATGCCTAGGGACTTTTTAGGCGTGGAAGTTTCTTAACTCGGAGCAAGATGGATCGAGGAATGTCTCGGGATTGTGTGAGCTTAAAACCAAGACCGAGGACGGAAATTCTTTGGCCCATTAATATCCATTATAAATGCATTGTTGATAATTAGATTCTAAACGATAAACACGTTTAGTAAGATAATTAGCTTGAGCATGGGGAGAAAAAATTCTGTTCCATCGACTACTTCTTGTTGAGTCCACCTAAGTGGACTCAGTCCACTTAATTATTCAATCCTAGTGAATTATTCAGTGAATAAAAATACATATTAAGGAGCTTCCTGAGATACAGAAAAAGACGACAATAATAATTCCCTTGGAAGAAACACCAATCCCGAACTAAAATCTAGGGATACCTAGCTTCGACCGAGTTGCGTTCCGAAACTACGCGACAGATGGCGCCGTCCGCAGACCTAACCTATCACAGCACAAACCAACCAAGAATCTCGATGGAATATTCGAAAGAATTGCCCAGAATTTCAAAAATTCTATACTGGTAGGAAGAATCAACTGAATTCTTCCACACATAACCTATAATTGATACTTTTTCAGCCGATGTTGTCGCAAATACGAGACTATTTATCCACGAATGATCCTCTACCGTGTCAGGACTTTCGTGTGCCATAAATTAATCGCAAGGGTGACAAATCCGACAAGGAAAAAGCATTAAATCGACAAAATTCCCTATCGTCACGATCGATGACTCTCGTCATGAAGACAACACCTCTGATTTATAAGGACACGGTCGTGCCTCTCCATTAAAGGAGGACATATTTTACCATTTTAATGGACCCAGACCAGCGCCGAGATTCATCGATAAAGCGTCGGCTGAACGATATTCAACCTGGATTAACCCATTCATTCGTGACTTAATCGCAGAAAATTGATGCTGTATCTCCTCGATGGATCTAATTTTTTCACGACACTCCAATTGCTCGATAATTGACGCTTTTATCCATAGTCGTCTCCCGTTTCTCTGCTTTTTCTCCATTTTTATTTCGCATTCGGCTTCGTCCCTATCCCTCTTT
>NW_016908891.1:330580-338296 GCF_001483705.2 Eufriesea mexicana
CCCTATCCGTCTTTCCCTCTGTTCAGACTCGGCTGCTTAATATGAACGACAGATAGACGATCGTTTTCACTGGGGTCTCTTTCCCGGTTAATTGACAACCGATCGCGACTTTCTAACGACCGGATCGATTAATATGCACAGCCACGAAACATGGACCGGATGAGAAACGAAATTCTTTTCTCGTTTTGCAATCGATCCTCGTGATCCCGTTTCGTGCATGGCACAATTCATTAAACGTTGAACACTAGAAATATCAGCGCGATTATCACGTCGAATGTGATTGGTTCTGATAAAGTCGATATTAATGATAATATGGAGATTTATGGAGAAAGAAGAAGTAATTGTACGTAATTAATTATTTCGTTGGAATACTTTAATTATCGCTGTCTTTGTATGCAATATTTAGGTACATCTGGGTCGGGTTAGATATTTCCTCATGAAACATTCAACGTTATTCTTCCTTCTTTTAAGACGCGGTTGTTCGATGCGATTCTCAGATGTGGAAATTTATTTAAAAAATATCGCTTTGTTTTTATTACTCGTAACAAAGTTTCCGGTGAACACCGATTTTATAAAAATTGGAAAGTAAAGATTAAAGATATTTCGAATTTTTATACAAAAATATTAAAAAATAATAATGCAAAGAATATAGCAGACTTAGCCATCACGCTGTAATTTCTCCCACGGTTATTAATTTGTACGAAAACAATTTTTCGACCGATTTCTTAAAAATTGGAGACTAAAGATTAAAAATATTTCGAATTTTTATATAAGAATATGAAAATATAATAATTGCAGGAAATATAGTAGACTTCGCTATCACGCTGTGTTTCATGAAATAGTAATAGTAATAATCCAAATTTCGATTTCGTTATTCTCTCGTTGCGCTCTATTCCATGGTTATTAATTTATACAAAAACAATTTTCCGTCTTCAAGCCATTTCATGTAATTAATCGTGTTTCGCGAGTAGACAACGCACGGATTAAATCGTCTCTGTAATCTGCCGCGAACGCGCTTTAAACATGGCCGCTGCACTGTGAAAACATCTCCACTAGTAATTAGTGTACCGGTTATGATACTTAATTGTATTCGATAATTATCATCTCTTTATTGTATTCGTCGTTGCTGACGCCGTAATTAGCCTTTATATTTTATTTAATCGCTGAACAGTTATACCCTTCTCAGCGATTAAACCCCTCTATGCTTTACTTGCTCTATGGTTAATAATCAAACACACGTGAAAGAGCCGGAAGAATTTAATACTCGGAATATACGAATTGTCAACGTTGGCGAAATATTTCGCTTTTCGTCGCTTTTATCGCGGTAACGTTTTAATTACCCTTATGAGATAACAAGGCGAGCAATAAATTAAACTCTACTGATTTTTCCACAATGGCGCTCTTTCGTGAAATTGCATCTGACAAAATGGGAGGTGAAGAGATTAAATCTAATGAAATTTAATACGCGATTTTTAACAGGAGCACTTTCCATTCGTCGAAACTCGGTAAAAATACCTAACCCGAACCTAACCTCAAAACTTAAGGCAGTTAACGAATAATTAAATGATAACTGCATACAGTACAGCTGAAAATGAAATATTCCTTCAAATATCCGAAATACGAAGCAAAATTTAGCGATAGTATATTTATAGTACGTAATAGCTAACGAACTAAGTTAAGAATTCACCATGGTGTTATTAGCAGTATGCAAATTGCCGTGCATATTAACATTACAGTTACGTTCGTAGAATATATGTATAACTTGCACGAAATTCAGGGTTAATTAATTTTCTCCGTTTTACTGCTTGGCTTTAATATTAAAACAACCGATCTGGAAAATGCGTCTGAATATGCTATACATAAAGAATAATTAAACTTGCACGATGAAAAAATATATAAATAATTTTCTATGGTGATTAACGAGGGAAACGAAAAATCTGGGAAAAATCACTATGACTAGTCGAGCATTCCTAGTGGAAAATTCCTAGGGTTACTAACTGTAGTCGGTTCAGAGTGAATGTCAGCGACATCTGGGGCGTCATTTTGGTATCAATCGAGACCATCGCGAGATACAGTAATTTACAACCTCGCTCGAACAAACTATACTATCATGATGTCTCGTTTCTCTACTAGGAAAATTATGAAGACTGACATAATTGAGTTACGTTAATATTTCCACTAGACAAGCGTTAATTAAGAGACATTTTTACTTCTCTCTCTTCTATTTCTCTTTCCTTTTCTTTATATATATATATACATATATTGATAATAGAGAATCAAAAACTGGGAGGAAATTTTTACCACGAGTTTAAAACACGGATCACCATGCTCATTACTATTCCAACGTATTTTTCGTACGTGAGGCCTCGATCCAGTAGCGCTAAAGAGGAACAAACGGTATCCACTGACACGTTCTAGTTACACGAGCATAAACTAATTGCATGCGAATGATTTTTTATAACCGTGTCAACGACGCCAGGAAATGGACACGAGTTGTTCAATCTTTGCACAGATTTCGTCTTGAAAGTGGGAAAAAGATTCGAATTTCGCCTTGGAAATGGAAAGAAAATTCGAATCTCGTCTTGGAAATGGGAAAAAGATTCGAATTTGGATTTTCCAACGTTCCAAAATTGATTTCGAACAGCCTAGAGATCGTATCTTCGCGGCGTATAGGTTAGGGATTCGTGAGAGAAGTAAAGCAAGGGAAATAGGTACGGGTATGATACCTAACCTCAAAAAAGGAGAGAAGAGACGGGCACTAGACCCGGAGTAAATAAGGATTTCGTTGAAGCGAGCTCAGAGTTTAGCTTCGTGCCACGAATATCGTGTAATACGGGTAAGAGAGATATACAGGGTGTTCCAAAACCCGTCATAACCCCTATGGGACACGTCTCGCTCGATATACTCTCCGTTTTCATCCTGCCTCACCTTGAGATTCTCTAGAATTTACTTTCTCGTCGAGTCATGGTATCTTACGGATGACTTTACGTTCTTTTCGTTCCTTTCAGATATTTCGTATGCAAAAAATTTTATTCCCCACTCGTATAAAATAGCTAACCTTCAAAACTATCTAATTGGCAAAAAATATTCACCTCGTATGAAAATATTTTTTATCCGAGAAAAATATTTAGCACGTGTAAAATAATCGATTTGAATGTAACTTTCGATTTATACGAAAATATTTTTCATTCGATAAGAATATACAACTCGTGTAAAATATCTGATACGAATAAAGTATTTTATTTGAGAAAAATATAATCTGTGATAAAATATTACAAATTATGATACTTGAAAAAATATTTGATTTGATTGAAATTGTTGATTCGTACAAAAACCGTGAGATATAAAAAAAATTTGATTTGTGCAAATATGCACGTAATCGATTACTTTACCGATAAAGTTCATCTCGCTGATATCTTCTTACTCTCGACTCGTTTCTTTAAAATTTATTGCCCGTGTCGCTTTTTAATTTATTCTTACTTTTCAACCGTTTTAATTTCAAGATGGAAAAAGCGAGTCGTTCTAAGCGAAACGATCGTGGAACGAGACATCTCCAATTTCTCCTGTTATCTCCCTTTTAAACGTTATCTAAATTCGCCGGTTGTTCAGCAAACCGGAAGCCCATTAGCAGAGATAGGCGACACTTTTCTCGCGTGGCTGGACGAGACTCGGGAGACGATACTTTCCAAAAATTCATCATCGCTATCAACGTATTTTCCGGGACAAACATCGTCCAAATTCTAACAAATTCTAACCTAAAATCGCTCAGTTGGAAATCCTGCACAGTGAAAGCCAACTATACGATAAATCATCGATCGAGTAAAACTAAATAAAATGGAAAAATTGAATAAGTATGTCTATCAGATCATCCAAATTCTAACCTAAAATAGTTCTGTTGAAAATCCTGTACTGTGAAAGCCAATTATACGATACATCATCGATCGAGTAAAAGAAAATAAAATAAAATAAAGAAGTAAACATGGAAGAACTGTAACTCCATTAGATAGTCCAAATTCTAACCTAAAATAGCTCAGTTGGTAATCCTGTATAGTGAAAACGAATTATAAGATACATCATCGATCAAATAAAGCAAAACAAAATAAAATAAAATAAAGAGGGAGACATGGAAGAAGTGTAATTCCATTAGATAGTCCAAATTCTAACCTAAAATAGCTCAGTTGGTAATCCTGTATAGTGAAAACCAATTATACGATACATCATCGATCAAATAAAGCAAAACGAAATAAAATAAAATAAAGAGGAAGGCACGAAAGAAGTGTAATTCCATTGGATAGTCCAAATTCTAACCTAAAATAACTAAGTTGGTAATCCTGTATAGTGACAACCAATTACACGATACATCATCGATCAAATAAAGCAAAACAAAATAAAATAAAATCAAGTGGGAAAAGATGAAGTATAGTTCCATTAGATAGTTCAAATTCTAACCTAAAATCGTTCAGTTGGAAATCCTGTATAGTGAAAGCCAATTATACGACGTATCGTTGATCGAGTAAAATAAAATAAAATAAAATGGAGAAAATTGTAGAAGTATAATACCATTTGAAGAAATTAAGATTCACAGAGTGACTATCTGCACTGCATTTCTTGCACGGATTAATCGACGTGCCTAGTAAGTAACGACGCCTTTCCAGCGAATAAGCTTCTGCCAGATGGATCGCCTCGATGGATCGTGAAATGGTAAAGAGCGAGAAATGGCCACGTGCTCGTTTCTCCTGCGATCGGCGGTGGCTAAGAAAAAGCGGTGAATTTAAATTTGAAGAATTCTCTTTAGAGAAGAATGATTAACCCTTTAACGGCTCTCGAGAGTCTCGTCTCTGAGCGCCGTAAATGGCGCGTTGAATATCATGGCGCGTTCTCGTTTTCCGGTCGCGCAAGAATTAAACGACCTCGAAGCTAAATACAGTTGGAAAATACTGCAGCTCGTGTTACCTTTTACGAGTCCCGTGTTCGTTTAATTGTTCCGACAAATTTTCGTAAACCAGGGCAACAGAGAGAGTGACAGTGAGATCGCAGACATGGAAAAGGAGTAAAAATCGTTTTCTCAGCCATCATAATCCGCTTTTAAACTACCTTTGAATTAACAATTATCAGTTGGACGAATTTTTGATTTTTTAGCTACAGGGACTGGTATTTTTGAAGAAATTATTTTGGGTATTTTGAGTATTTATTTTTGAATATATTTTGAAGAAATGTTGGATTGTATTGGAAATAAAAGTGGAGGAAAATGGTACTTTTGTTAATTATTTTTGTTAAATATTATTGTTAAGTATTAATGTCTGCTGATATTGAGAGTAGAAGTGGGAAGGGGAATTTTTTAAATTAGAATTAGTATTAGAAGTACTATTAGAAGTGAAAAAATGGCACTTTGATTGGAATTTTTATTAGACATAGGAGAATGTTACTACTATTAATTTTTTGAAGAAAAATTAATATTAATTGATACTGGGAATGGAAGTGTGAAGATAGAATCTGTATTAGGAAAAGTTAATAGTAGCTTTTATTAGAAGTGGAAGTGAAAATATAGAACTTCTACTGAAAATGGAACATAGATGCTTCGCTTCACTTTTTGCAAAAATAAATATTAATTCCTGCTGGAAATGGAAGTGAAAATATGCAACTTTCACTGGAAATGGAAAATGGAACTTCTAATGAAAATAGAGGAATGATACTTCACTAAACTTTTTGCAAAAATTAATACTAATTCCTGTTGGAAATTGAAGTGAAAATATAGAACTTTCACTGGAAATGGAAAAATGGAACTTCTATCAATTTCAATTAGAAATTAAAATGGCAAAATGGAACTTCTATTGGAAATAAAATAAATGATACTTTATTAAACATTTTGCAAAAATTAATATTAATTTCTATTGGATATTGAAATGAAAATGTAGAATTTTCACTGGAAATAGGAAAATGGAACTTCTATCAATTTCTATTAAAAATTAAAGTGGAAAAATGGAACTCCTATTGAAAATAAAACAAATGATACTTCATTAAACATTTTGCAAAAATTAATACTAATTTCTGTTGCAAAAATTGAAGTGAAAATACGTAACTTCCATTGGACATGGAAAAATGGAATTTCCACTGAAAAAGGAACACATAATTTTGTACAAAAATTAATATCAATTGATATTGAAAACGGAAGTAGGAAAAAATGGAATTGCACTGCAAATGGGTGCAATTGTGGTACCAAAATTAATATCAAATGATATTGAAAACGGAAGTGGTAAAAAATGGAACTGCACTGCAAATGGGTGCAATTGTGGTACCAAAATTAATATCAATTGATATTGGAAACGGAAGTGGTAAAAAATGGAATTGTACTGAAAATGAGTGCAATTGCGGTACCAATTCTTCACACTACTTCGACTATTATTACCTACGAGTACTGTATTCAGCAACGCATTAGAGGTCGATAGTTCCCCTGTTAATAGCGTGTTCGCGTGCACCTGATTTAGGGTATCAGCTGTTCCGACGTTAAAAGGATTGTCCTTAAAAGGCTCGTTGCCTGGAATCCCAACCGTGAAGAGAACATCCTTCTCCTACAATTACAAGAGAGATCCTTCGAAAAAACGACGTACAGCAGCTTTTTTAAATCTCAGGAGAAATCTACGAGGACTGCGTCTCTCTCGTCAGGATCCAACAAAGAAACTATCACAAAAATGATCATACTGCAATCTCTTCCACCGGGATCCACATCACCGTCCTATACCCAACTGCGCGAAACCCGAGTTACCATAAATGTATGAAACATCGAAACACTCTGCCGAACGTACCATCGATCTCCGGAACCCAAAATTTTCGAAATGCGTGGAAGAAAAAATTCTGCAAAATTCACCTAATGTCGTCCAAGTTTAATCTCGCGTCTCGCGGTCACTGGTCAGTCCCGGACGAAGGTTACGAGGGTTATCGAGGATTAAATCGGTTATCCAGACGCGAAGAACGAGAAAATATTGGAGCAGAGTGGAGAACTGGAGGACACGAATCGATAAGCGTTATCGGGGCGATGGCGATCGCAGCGTCGAAACGATGGAAATACCTCGACATATCGGCGCGCACGTTGATTCACTAGCGTCAAGTACGGTACTGTTTGCCGTTAGCTTCGATACCATAATGGAACTGTCAAAGTCAAATGAAAGGTGGAGCGCTGCTCGGCGCGCCTCCCACCGGTGATTTCAACGCGTGTACACGCAGCCACGGCGAGCTCTGCCGTTCCGGAATAGAGGTCGATTTACGCCGACGGAATTCCGAGGCTCGAGATGGAAAAAGATCGTGTCGAAGACGCCATGGGTAGTTTTATTTTCTTGTTTAATTGTTTGAGATTCGATCAACCGAGTTGGGGAACATTCAATGGTTTATTTATTACTGAAATAATTTAGTTGTTTCATATTAATTCCACGAGGTAAGTATTTTTATTGTATTGATCTTGTAATATAATTAATTTGACGATTAATATGATATTGTTTATATAGATCTAGTAAACGGATTTATGATCATATTACAATATAATAAATAAATTTATAATTTGATATATTTCTATATTCCTATAATTTTATATATTTATTATTCATATATGTATTTATTATATTATGTTACTTATATATATTTATTTATTTATATATGATATTGTTTATATAGATTTATTAAATATATTTATGATCATATTATAATATAATAAATAAATTTATA
>NW_016908891.1:338308-391135 GCF_001483705.2 Eufriesea mexicana
CTTATTTATTTATATATGATGTTGCTTATATAGATTTATTAAATATATTTATGATCATATTACAATATAATAAATAAATTTATAATTTGATATATTTCTATATTCCTATAATTTTATGTATTTATTACCTGATGTTATTCATATATGTATTTATTATAGTATACTATTTATATATATATATATATTTATTATATTATATTAATTATACACGTATTTAGAATTTGATATTCTTATAATTTTATTCGAATAATGAGCGCACGATGGTTAATTTATTTACTTTAATTTTTCGATCATGCGAGCCGTGAAAAATTAATCGTATTAATCTTACGAGATCGAGCTTTGTAAATTAATTTTTCTTTTCTTCTTCTCGTTACTTTTGAATTATTGTATAATAAAAATTGGAAGTATTCTGAGATATGTACTCGAGTATACTTAGCCAAGTTTAATCCTCGTATTCCTATTTTGAGTTTAGGTTAATACTAATCAGAGTTGCTATAAGATACGGTATATTAAATTTGATCCAAATCGTAAATCTGCATTTTGAGCACAATTTCCAGTTATTTAACAAGTCGAATTCAAGTCGTGTATGCTTCGATGTGCTGTTTGAGAAGCAATCTGAATGCTCAAAATAAGTTTGATCGAGAAATACGCATGATCGATTAAACACCTAATCAAAGTACATCTCCTAGGTATTCGAGTGAGAAATACGATCAGAAATATCACTAGACGATCTCACAAAACTCACTATGTCACCGTTGCTCAAAACAAATCTCTTTTATCCCAACACTTTAACACTTTCACGCGACAAATTGCAAATTCGAGTTTCAATTTCGACAGCAAAAATTTCATTAGCAATTCAATATCCGTACACGAAGATATTACGTAGGTACGATACAACGATACGTGTATCTCGCGTCTGGTTCCGTCGCGTCGTCGAGAAAAGTCACCAGAAAGCGTCGGCTAGTGAATTTATCAATGGCGCGGGACTATCCGAGCGGGAATACTTTCGAGAGACGGTAGTCGAGCGTCGACTGGTCGGTCGCAACTGAACTGTGGATAGAAAAATGATGGTGTTCCAGTAACCGGCGTTGCACTTTCACGCATGTTAATGCGCCGCGATAAGGACATTTCGCGGTCTGCGCGTAAGGGCGCAGTCTGGCCGGCGAGAAATTCCCTATACCGCTGCGCGCTCGCCGGGACCCATCTGCGTCTCGTTTTCTCGCTTTCGAGCACGCTTTCCGTTATCGAACGTGGAGCATCGAGGATTTCGCCACGAATTTACGTTTCGTCATCGCCAGCGACGCGATTTCGCAGCTACCGGCTAATCCGCACACAGAGATACTATCGAGCAGAGTAACGATGATTTTATTGCTTCCTCGCAACAGCTAGGTATTCTTCTAATCTGGCTTACAAAAATCTATCTCTTTTTTTAAAAACAGCATTTATCTAAGGCTACAGAATTTCCACAATTTTCAATAATTTTGTAAAAAGGAAAGAAATGGAAATATTCTTTCAATATAAATAAATCTGAGTGCGACAACCGATCATCGAAATGTATTATGATTTCCTTAGAAAAAAATTAAAATAATCAAAATAATCGAAAAACTGGTTACGAGAAAGTTCCAATTATTCTATATCCCTAGGCACGAAATTAATTACTTCATTCGTACGATATTAAACTTAAACTCTTATTAAAAATGTTCAAAGTATACTATATACTATACCCTGTGAGTAGCCAGCAGATTGGAAAGAATTAAACAATGTTTTAAAATACCATCTCACCGTGAAAACTTCGAAAAATGGAGCTTCAATGTGCAATTAAAATTACTAGAAAACTCCCGTTTTAATTACACGTAGTCTTCAGTCTTCGTTCATTTCAAAAAGTTTCCGCGCTTTCAATTTTCCTCGTTCCAGTTTTCGTCGTGGTGCGCTTTCACGGCGAACTTTGCACTGATCTTATTCCCGACGTCGATAAGACCCAACTCTCCCAATGTAACTATATTACAGAGACGGTGTGCACGAGACGCCCGATGCAGATCCACGCGTGGATCTTCGATATGCCCGTGGCAAAAGTAAAAGTCAGCCATCAGGGAGAAAGCTTAGGTTGTCTTCGGTACGTGTGGCCTAGACATCATAGTCGAGAGAGACTGCTGCCGGTTTACCAAAGGTTAACCCATTTCGAGTTACACCTCCGGCGATGTGACGCTTATTCGAAACGTAATTAGGCCGTGCAGATATTCAAGAAATGAATTTGCGTGGTGCAGAGGATACGAGGAATTTTTAATATTGTAGCTCCGTCACGAAACGAGCGAAAAAATTTAAGAGTTCTAGGTAATTTTTCGGGTCTAGGGATTTTTTTTAGATCTAGGGATTTCCGGGGGTTTGACATAATCTAGGGGGAAACGATGGTTGCACTGTGTGTAAATATATAAATATGTCGGAAAAGAGAGTTCGTAGAACGTATATGCTCGAAGATAGAAATTTAGGGACAAAATTAAATTAAGGTGATCTGGGGGAAAGATTTTTGCATTGTGCAAATATTTAGGGGAAAAGGAGTGCGCCTGGAAATAGTTTATTTTGGAGATATTGCGGTGACACAGGGAGAAACTGATTACGAATTAACGAGGAACAATTCGTGTAAATATCTAGGGAAAAAGAAAAGAACGTACGAAGGTATTTATTTTGAAACGACATCTAGGGACAAATTGAGACGAGAGATCAGATATTTAGAAGAAGTTTAGAGGAAGTTCCAAACTCGAACGGTTATTCGTTCCGTATTCGTTCCCACGTCTCGTTGACCCTAGGGACGAATTTGCTACTAGATTCATTTGCACCGTGTTTCAATTGCTATCCACCGAACTCTAGGGAGTAATTCGTCCCTGAATAAACATACCCTCATTTACGCCTAAACCATAACTACCAAAATCTCTGTAACAACACTTCATGAATCTAAATACAAACCCAGGGGGATATTGGATTTCCTGTTGAACACCGAAATCCTTGGGATAACACTAGGAAAACACAGAACCAACATTCTCTATTCCGGCCAAAATCCCTACAATAAACGCTATTACATCAGCTACTCAAACGTAACAAAAATCTAATTCCCTGTCTCTATTAAAGTCCCTATACCAACGCTTTCGAAACACAGCTGTGAACCAGGAAGAAATTAAATTCCCTATTTCATTGAATAGAACTTCCAAGATTCCAAACTAACTAGACGTATCTATTAAGCAAAGAATTATCGATAAATTCATTTTACTAACCAAGATAGGCGAACAGAAAATTATTTTCGTTCTGTCGTTATACTGCTCTATGCTTTTTGTCAAAAAGTACCGGAAAATTCGACGAGAAGGTTCGCGATTGTCCACACTGCCACTCGAAACGATCGTAAGAAGCCCAGAGAGACGGCACAGAAGGCACAGATTAATCGTTCTGGGTATTCAATAACGCGTTCTCTTTCAACGCAATGTCCTGAATCATCATGTAGTCACGAGTGCACCGACAGTTCCCATCGAGATATTTCGTCGGTCATCCCGATTAACCTTCTCGGCGTCGCGATCGTGCGCACGGATTCGCACCGCGGATACTTCATATAGTATGCCGATGGAATCAGCATTAATTTCATTGGTATTGCTATTTCCCCATTAGCATCGGGCATATATTAACGCAAATGTAATCCCGTAACCGCCAACAGGCATTTCGCGGCATAATTCGCTTCCCTTCGTCTGAATAGCACCGGTAACATCGTTTTCCCTAGAATTCCCTGGACGAGTTAGACTGGAAACCCCATCGCACCGATAAGTTTGCTGAATAGTCCAACTCAAAGACGCCACATGGGCACCTTAATTCCACGAAATCCACGCTAACGAAGATGACAGTAAATTCCCTAGACCTCGCAGTACTAGGCTTATATATAGGCAACTTAGTTTCTTTTTTATATATGAATTAATTTGTGAAAACTGAGGTAATCTGCACATTATCTCTACTGAATGGTGATTATGCGAGGTGGAGAAAATTAAAAAGATTTGGATAGGTTACTGAGTATAGACCATAGTGTGCAAGAAAGTGCAAGGTACAATTGAACCCAATATTTTTGCAAAATATACAACCTGAAATATGTCATATTTCAATTAACCCTTCATTTCCTTCAACTGCAGCCTTACGATGCTTACAACGAACTCGTCCAGTCCATTCCTTCTCGCTAAATCATCAATTCAGTCCAAATAAAATTTTCCCCGAGCAAAAGAATCGATTGACGAAACGCCTAAACCAGAGTACCTCGAAGAAGATCATTAATAATTTTCTAGCAGCTGACCAAGTTCCTTACGTCGCGGCAAATCCGAAGTTCAGTTCGGATTGATTCACGACCCGGCTGTTCGCAACCGCGTCCAAAAGCTCTTCCACTTGGGCGAAACCGAATTAGATCCATTAACCAGCAGGAAAGGAATCGGGACTGAGGTGAACGAGTTCTCGGTTTCTGCCCGTTCGCGGCGATGAATCGTCGTCGTTCAAGTTCACTTGGACGATACGTCACACTCTAATAAGAAGTCGAAGCCGCCGGTCTGTTCGATGTAGGCTAATAAGAGAGCAGCACGCGATCCAACAGAGCCCAGCGCCACGACGCCCGCCTCTGCCCGGGTTTTTGCTCCTTTTAACCATCGGCTCGATCGTAATGAGCAACGACACCACCCACCATCGGGCTCTCCAACCGGAATACAGGCGTTAGCCCCGGGAACCGCACTGCCAACCTAACGAGTCGCGGTAATGCGATCCGGTGGCGAGAGGATTTCGATTATAATCGCCCTGACGTCTCATCCACCTGGAAAGAAGTGGCCAGAGTGCTTGTTTAAGGGAATTTTAACACCTTTTACGACGCTCCGGTTGCTGGTCATTTATCCCTCCAGTTTGCTGCCAGGAAATCCCCTCTGACGTGGGATTAAGGTCCTTTGGCTTGGAACTTTTATCATCTGCGAGAGACTGCGTGAGAGAATTGTTAGTTAGGCAGGCTTTCAGAGCTTCAGAGAGGTACAGAGTCCACGATCTCAGAGAAATTTTCATTTTCTTCACGGTAAATGACAAGGTCTAGGGACAAGGTCTAAGCAGGATCTAGAGATTTTGGGGAATTTTCTGTTGTTTTTGGTAACTACTCGTTTTGGGTAAACTGGGTTAGGTTTTGTTCAAGGAAGACTTGTAAGTCTTAGACAAGTTCAGAAGATTCTTGAAAAATTTTAATTTTTGTGCAAATACGTGAACAGAGGAGTTTTTTCTCAGGTTATGGGAATTCCCTGTTGTTTGAGTAAACCTAAGTAAGGTTTTTAAATTTTAAACAAGTAGAGAAACTTTTCATTTCTCTATGATTAAATATTCATCTCCGTAGATTAGGTTACTAATTCGCATAACCTAACTTCTGTCACGTTAATGCAAATTTTGCAAATTCCAAACTGGTGAAGAAATGTAATAAAATATTTTTTGGTGAAGCAATCTAATAATTTCTCCATACCTAGATACTTAGAACAAGCTTTTATGCTATCCTAAGAAATCACCTACTGCTTAGGCTACTGACCAAACTCGAGTAACCTAACCTCAAACACGCCCACGCATGGTTCCCAAGTTTCCTGCGACTGAGAGAATTCAAAGGAAATTCCAATTTGCCCATGACTGAAAATTCATCTGCATCTTTCGAATCATCGATGCAATCAGTTCGAGTATCGAAATATTTTAATCGAATCGTCATGAGCAGCGGCGTAATCGGAATAATTCGAGCAACTCTCACGCGTTGCGAGAAGAAAGAACTCGTTCCTCCGCGCAAGTTGCGCAGCCTTGCAACTTCTGCATGCGTTCCCGTTCGACGTGCCAGATACATGAAAAAGCGAGTCGTAGGAAAAGAAAACGGTGAAACGGCTTTTTAACGCTTTTATCAGCGTCCTAACCTCTGTAAACAACGAATGTCCATCAGGAACAACGAGGAACGCTGATGGAGGACGAAGTGCCTAAAAAGGAATACCTAATTGCGCCTGATACCTACGAAGATACCAGCCCTGACGTCTCAGGGACGAAGTTTCGCGATTCGAAGAGACAAATATGGAGGCACGAAGATCATTTTACGCTGGCTTAGCGTTCTAGCTTGATCAAGATGAACTTGAGCCAGAGTAACGTGATCTTCGACCATGATCTCTACTTATTAACCCTTGCAGGCTCCATTCCTGGGTCTAAACTGAATGTAGATTGAGTCTAGATCCACGTCTACGGAAACATTATGCGATTTTTTGGTTTTTGATCATTGTTTCAAAGAGATGGACTACCTCTGCAGAGCCTCCGGAAGTTGGTAAACTTCAAGAATTTTTTCGTGAGTTATTACCGAGAGAAAAATTCCGGTATTTTTTCTCCAAATTGGTGCATCTCTGAGGTTCATCGCTGAATTTTTTCAATGAAAAATATCGTAAAATGGCGGAGATATGCAATATTTCCGAACCCCTGGTTTTCCAGCTGACTGCTATTGTCTAAGAAGAATTGAAACATCGAAAGTACATAATATTTTTCATTTCTAAACTAGAAGATTTTAATCAAAATATATAACAGAATTTCTGAGAAATATTATTATTCACAGAAACGATAATTTTAATAAAAAAATAGAATTTTTTCAATAAAAGAACTCATCTTCAAATATTTACAAAAATATCGTTAAAAAATATGTGAGATATGAAAAGAAAACTTATGGTACATTTTAAAATATTCTATACAAAATATCCCTGTAAAGTTTGAAGTAAATTTGACGATCCTGAAATTTCCTGTCAATCAGCAAAAAAATATAATTTCCAGAAAAAAAGTCAATTTCATTCTTTTCTATAGATAAAATATTCTCAAATTTTAAATTTAATCAGCTGATATAACATATGAGACATAACATTCTACGTATTTCAAAGTACAAAAAAAATCCCCCCTCCCCCCAAAATTAATTTTTTAAACCCTGTATCTGAAGTCAGCAATTATACCATACAAAATGTATAGCAGATTTAATTGCAATTATAAATGTGAAATTATTTCTAGTGACAATGATGCAAAAGTTGCAGTGCAATACATCGTGCACCGTACTGTACCTAACAATCATCGAGGAGAAAGACTTTTCATTATTTCCGACACACTTTTCTTCGACCTAGTATGTAAACAGTGTTGCTAACTATTTGCCATTGAAATCAATCGAATTGACGTAATTTTGCTTTTTACTAAGTTAATTATGAGAGGAATGGAGATCGAACAGCCATAGAATTTCGCGAACACAATGGCGGCGTGTAACAGATTCAATAGGAAGGATTCCGCGTTCGCACGCGTTAATCACCGAATGCCATTTCTCTGTGCCATTTTGACATCCCCGTCGGGCTAAACCTGTCTTTTCCACCAGTTTTCCACCAGCCACGGCTTGCGAAAGTCCGTGTGAGTCATCGACTCATTTGTCTAAACGCTTCTGCAATTCAGCTTTGAAATCCTACCTCGCGTTATTTACCACGCGGTTCGCCATTTTCCGGATGACATAATTTTTTTCCCCGGAGCTTACGTCTTCAACGCCCAATCCCATTTCCTGCCACTCTATCACGAATTTTCGAGTTTTCCTCCGATTTCCAACGAGTTGCTATACTGCGTAATAATTTATCTCGAAGAACTACAATTTTTTTAACTTTAAATAATTTTATAAATAATCTATCACGATGTGACGTCAATTTCTAATTTTCCTATTTCCCATTTTCTCCTATTTTTATGTTACTTTTTCGAGAATACGTATGACATCATTTTTTAATTAAAAAAAATTTTTCATTTATTATTATTATTGTTATTATTATTATTATATTCTATTCTAAATAAATTGGAAAAATTTTATTTTATTTTCCTAATTTTATATTATTCTTTTCAAGTGCATAACAAGTAATTTAGATGAAAAAAAGAGATTAATTTAGGTAGATTGGTTTCTTGACGAGGGAAGGATAATTAGAATTTTTATGGAGGATTTCATAGGCAAATTAGAGCGGCGGGAAGTATCGGAGATAAACGGCAGCACGCAAGAGCGTTTAGAACGAAAGCAACGAAGTCGATTGTTGCATTGTGGCCGAGGCTGTTCTCAAGGAAAAACGAGCAGATCGCGTCATCGATGCTCGCCGCACAATCGTATGCGCAATTTCTCAGTAGCAATTTCTTAGTACCGGTTCATCCACAAACGGTGCGCCATTTTGTTCTTCGAAATCCGAAAATATCCTACGACTGTCACAATTTTTCAGGTTCACTTTTAAAGTCTCTTTGGGAGGGGAGGATGTTCAGATTCTGAGATCCGATCGAAACCTAACCTCAATTTTTTGGCGTTAATCGATATGGAATTTAAACCTAACCTCAACGTGGTACAATTTAATTCCAAGTCCATGTATATCAATTCTAACCCCAATTTTGTAATTTCTAACGTACGGTTTATAATCTGAGCCAAATGTAACAAAAATTTTGCAGCGTCAATTAAAAAGCAGAAATACCCAATCTAAACCTAACCTAGATTTCGTAGATGTTAATTCGAAGCCTAACTAAATCGTAATCGCAATTTTTTAGTGTGTAATTTATGAAGTTAACCTCAATTTTGTAGTAACTAATTAGAAGCCCAATCTCAGCTCTAAACCTAACCTCAACTTCGCGTAGTTAATTTCGAAGTTCAATCTGCTGAATTCTGATTTCAATTTTGCAGCGTGTAATTTACGATCTATATATTTCATTCAAACCTAACTGCAATTTCGTAATGTTAATTAGGAAACATCTAATTTAGACCTAACCTCAACCACGTGAAATTTAATTCAAAGCCCAACTGACAATTTTAACCTCGATTTTGTAACAAATGATTCGTGGCTTATATATCTAGACCAAACCTAACCTCAATTTTATCAATTTACTACATCAGTATGAAAAATTCCGAATTGAATGGCGGTATTAAAATAACGCAACCTCAAATTTATTTTATTGTTCGAAATTATAAATTTAGAACAATAGTGACGATAAACTGAACGATAAAGATACGAGATTATTATAGATTATAATTAATCTGATAATCAGCTTTCTGGGGATCCTCTGTGGTGGGGGCGTGGCCACAAGGGACGGTAGGAAAAGGAAGGGATGGCATTCCCTCCCGGGACTGATAGTGGACTCATCAGTAAGACTTTTTCCTAGCAGGCCCTACCTCAGACTTAGATACTATTGAAAGACGAGATGTTACATATATAGGATTTGGAGGTTCTCCGAGGTCTTGCGAGAAAATCCTCGAAGTTGGAATCCATCTAGTGGCAATGGTGGGAATGATGATGGCTACAGCTTTAACACCAGGTTTACGGACGCTATCTGTATACCTATTTCTAAGGACACCAGTCAAATTGACAGGTAAAGGAAACCATGTGCCTTTTTTTTAACGATAAGTTTAATTTAAAAACAATTATCTATTATATTAACAGTCTTAATAGCAGTTAACTAAATCTGTTACCATCGTATAATTGGAGCAACCCTTCTGTCAAATTGACGGGGTCCGTAAATCTAGTGTTAAAGCAGACAAATGATAAAATGACGAATTTGCCACAGTTATGTCACTCGAAAATGAATTTATTATCGGGTCGAACGTATTGGTTTCATAAAGGAATCATTTTCGTTTCGCTTTTTAATTCGCTATTCATGAGTTATGGCCGGCGATACACGATTACACGGCATTTGAATTTCTCACGATGACAAAGCTGGCTTATCTAAAGTAATATTTTCCTTCTACGTAGCTTTAATTCTCCAAACGATAAACTAAAGCAATTGCACAACGTGCCTGTAAATAAGCTACTTCGGTCGTACCATAATCCTTCCGGCGATAAATCTACCACGGTAAATCCGGCAGAACTCCTCGCTTGCTTCCGTTTAAAATCCCCATCGATTGAACCTTCCTCCGAATTAATTAAAATCGAATCCACTCTCCTTTCGTTAATTAAAATATCGTTCCATCTTCTTCGCCTGGGGACTATTAACGTGTCACCTTCTCCACGATCATTCCATCATTCGAATATTACAGTGACATGCCGTATTCTTTAATTAATTAATGAAAAATTAATGAAGAAACTTTTTGGGAGAATATGTGGGCGGAATCACAAAGAGATGAGCAAAATTGACGAATCGGTATGAAATCGGCGGAATAAATGAGTCGTCGGGTTGGCAGAATTGACGAATCGTCGAACGAAAATCGAAGTGAAATCGAAAAAATCGACAAATCGGCGTGCGAAAATCGGTATGAAATCGAAACAATCGACGAATTCTCGAGGAAAAATTGGTATGAAATTGAAAACATCGACGAATCGTGCAAAAATCGGTATGAAATCGAAAAAATCGGCGAGTCACTGAGTGAAAATCGCAATGAAATCGAAACAATCGACGAATTCTCGAGGAAAAATTGGTATGAAATTGAAAACATCGACGAATCGTGCAAAAATCGGTATGAAATCGAAAAAATCGGCGAGTCACTGAGTGAAAATCGTAATGAAATCGAAACAATCGAAGAATCCTCGAGTAAAAATTGGTATGAAATTAAAAAGATCGGTGAATCGTGGTGTAAAAATCGGTATGAGATGGAAGAAATGGACGAATCGTGGTGTGAAAGGTGAAACGGAATCGGCAAAATGACCGAATCGTCGACTTTCACTGCGTCATCGATCGTCGGCTAGCCTGTCGAGCGAATTTCATCGGAGAGAGACGAGCCTGACACGAATCGGGTCGCATCGACACCTATTTCATGAACGGTACTGTACACCGAGTGCGCGTTAACGGTACCAGCAATGCTATCCACACCACTACGCTCTCTTCGTTTGCCCGCCACGTGTTCGATGCGTGTGTAGACCGCCTGTTAACATAGTTATCGCATTCGGTTATCGATAATGCTTCGTCGGTGTCGTCGCTGTTGTCTATGCTGTTGTCTCTTGTCTCTTGTCTACGACAGACAGCTGGACAACCATGTTGAAAAAACGAACACGTTTCGCGTATTCCAGAGAATTCCGATGCGAGTGGAAAGAACGATAGCGATCCAGGTCGACAGCTTTTGCGGTTTTCCAATTGCCAATTTTAAAGATTCCACACTTCAAGTCACGAGTTTGGAAGTTTGGAAAATTCTGAAACCGTTACGTTTGGAATTTGATGGCTTGAAGCGAAGAAAAGTTGGAAATTTGGAAATTTGCAAATTAAAATTGAAACTTACGAATTTCAGTGTTGCAGAATTTACGATTTTTAAAAACTTTAATATTTGGAATTTTTTAAATCGGAACTCTCGTATTTGAGGTCTTTAGAATTTGGAATTCGAGAATATGGAAATTAAAAATTCTAGAAATCGGAACAGCGAGTTCGAAAAATTTGATAAATTTGTAATTAGGAAATTAATAATTGTGGTATTGGAAATTTCAGATTGGTGATGGTGGAATTAGTTATTTTAAAATTTGGTACCTGGGAATTCGATGTTCCAGAAATTTCAAAGAGACTGCACAGCTGGTACTGGATTAAACATCGCGATACAATTTTTCGACCCGGTTCATACGACATTGAACGAGTTACATCATCCAGGGAACTGTTTTGCAATTCAACTCGATGCAATTTAACAACAGCACAAGCACATTTATATTGCAAAAGAAACAGGTCAATGAATGTAGAACAGATTGTAACTTGCAGATTTCAGCAAGTCCGCAACGGTTCGCCAGGAGAACGTATCTCTGACGAGACGATTAATCAAAGCAACTACGTTTCCAAATTTTTCCAAAAAGAGAAAAGGAAAAAATACAAAAAAATTAATTAGACGAAATTTCCAAATTAAAAAAGAAAAATTCTACTCACACTAACACATTTTTCCCATCCAATGACATTTGAGATTAAAAAAAACTCCACTTCCCAATAAATAAAAAAATGAAGAAAATATAAATAAATAAATTAGAAAAAATTTCCAAATCAAAAAAGAAAAATTCTACTGGCACTATCAAATTTTTCCATCCTACGATATTTGACATTTAAAAAAATATCCACTTCCCAAAACAAAAAAAAAAAATAAGGAAAATATAAATAAATAAATTAGAAAAAATTTCCAAATTAAAAAAGAAAAATTCCGCTTGCACCATCACATTTTTCTCATCCAATCATTTGATATAAACGGAAAAAAGAACTCCGTTTCCCAATGAACAAAATAATAAAGAAAATATAAATAAACAAAATAAAAAATTTCCAAATTAAAAAAGAAAAACCCCATTTCCCAATAAACAAAAAAAAAAATAAAAAAAAATAAAGAAAATATAAATAATAAAAAAAAAAAATCCTGATCGCATAGAACTCGTATATCACCTATCCAATGACACTCCGGTACCCATAAATCCATCGATCGCCGCCGAGTGATCTATTCCCGATCAAAGGCAGACCAGAAACAGGAATTCATTCGCGACGACTGATTAAGGTTAATGGAAAAAAATGTCCGGTCGCTTTCTAATCCTAAAATACAACGGCCGGTTGAAAAACAGGAACGGCCGACGGATTATCAAGTGTGAAACGCTCGCAACTTCTATTAACTCGCCTGTTGGAAGAACAAGTTCGACTCTCGCCGTTTCCACGTTTCACGCCGGATCCCGCGAGCCTAATTCCCTATGAACGCCGGAAATAATCCGGGACCACCGTCGGGAACGCGTTCCAGAAGGCGAGCAAGGAATGAAAAAATGAGAAGAATGATAAATTTCGTACGTGACACGATTACGAGAACGAGATTTTCGAACAACTAACGGGCCTTCATTTCCATTGATCGCGCAGCTCGCATTTTTACAACCGCATTAAGGTTAATTAGAAAGCGTGATTTTCATACGGCTCGTGCGAGGATCGGCTCTTATCTGTGCAGCTTGTTCTCCACGGCTCCTCTTATCGGCCTTACCTCGCGGTTTTTCCGCCAAATCCGCAGTTTCTTCTATTTTTCTTGCCGCGAGAATGGCGAAACGAGCGAAAATAGTCCCTTTCCCGCCATGTCGTGTTGCAATTAAGCGATAATTAAACGTCTGTGGATGATGACCAAGCGAAATGTCAAACTGACATTTGCGAAACGAAGAAAAAAGGCGACGTTCGACCAGCAACCGTATGTAGAATTGGAGTAGGGGGAACGAGAGAGAGAGAGAGAGAGAGAGAGAGAGAGAGAGGGGGGGGGAGATATGAGAAACAAAAGAATCGTGCAGCGTGAGACCTTCAAACTTCGATCTTGAAGTTTAATTGAATCTTCCCGGGCTATCAATTTGCCCGAGATTTGCCAAAGTTTCGCAACTACAGGCTTGCTCTATCGATCATCCGGTTGCACAGTGAATTAGATTAGTCGGGACGAGTATTATCAAGGCCGCGACGCCATTGTCCAGTGACAAACGAAGGTAAAACATCGATGGAAGCGTAATGGATAGAAGGATAGACGGATTCGCTATCTTTTCATTCGCTAGAATCCGCGCAAGAATTATACGCGATTTCTATTGAAATATCGATTTTATGCATCACGGATCTTGAAAGCTGGCCAAGAATTCCTAGAATTCCCCAAAAATCGCAAATCGAAGAGTCACTAGAGTCGTGAACCTTGCCAAAATTCAGCAGAGATCGCGGCATACCTCGATTTAGCCTACCAGGATCCTTTACCCAACATTTCGTCTGTAAACAATTCCAAGTAAACCGTATCCAAGTTGCGAAATCCCCAAAAGTCCCTAGAACTCCGCTAGTCCTTAAGAATCTGACAAACGGATCTCGGAGACGGATAAAAATGTAAAAATTATACAGGATTCCCATTGAAATATCGATTTGGTCTATCACGAATCCCGAAAGCTGGCCAAGAATTCCCAGAATTCCCCAAAAATCGCAAACCGAAGAGTCACTAGAGTCGTGAACTCTGCCAAAATTCAGCAGAGATCGCGGCATACCTCGATTTAGCCTACCATAATCCTCCACCTGACATTTCGTCTCTAAAGAATTCCGAGTAAATAGTATCCGAATGAAAAAATCCCCAAAAATCCCTAGAACCCCGTTAATCCCTACGGATCTGTCAAATAGAGCTCGGAGGCCGATCAAAGTCACCAGACACTTCGCGCGGCGGACATTTCACCCTAGACGTTTCATCCTATACCTGTTATCTCCAAAAGACCCGCGTCGAGGCGTGAGGCCAGCATAGAACTGTGATACACCACCTGTACACTGGTCATGCACTACACTGAACGGTCGATAGCTGGAAAGAGACACGGTGTCCAGAGGTTCATCTTCTTCCACACGATTTCGCGTCCGCGCTCCAGGCGCATTACGGCCAGCGGCTCGTTAAATAATTAGATTTAGCCGCGGCGGACAGTCTGTAAATTGATGTCACCGCAGCGCCGACAGTCGAAGCCTTATGACGCACGAGCCGCGAATATAATGCGCGTCATTATCTCGGAGTTATGGCCGCCAGGGCCGATAGTCGCGGCCGTCGCCCAAATTCCCCTCATCGATCGCCGCGCTGTCCATTTCCCGCTTCTTCGCCACTTCCGGTACACCTCGCGCTTTTATTTCGACCTCTCACCACTGTCGCCACTCTCTAAGTCCCCATCCTTGGTGCGCGATCGATTCCCGTCGCTGCATTCCGTTTATCGCGCCCTTCCACTCGGTTAATCCAATCCTAGGGACTTTGAGCAACCGGAGGATTATCTGGTGACAATTGATTCCTGATGAGCCTTTTACCTCCACCGGTCTTACCATCGGACAGTTCTCTCTTCGGCTTACTCGTTATTGGTCTTTTCGGTGGCGCTTCGAGAGTCAATCGGTAATCTGTTTATTCGCCACTGCCGCGGACCATTCGATTAGGGGTCTCAGACTCGGACTGGCCAAGTCCACGGGTCGATAATCTCACGCTGTTCCAACTGTTCGGGACTGGTTATCTAATCTGACAGGTTATCAGCGGCAAAACCGTCTTGGACGCGGACTTTTGACTTTGCTTTGAAATTTCACACCGCCGACGAGTTCATGTGCAGGTGTCCGATGGAAACGTTAACCTTGGCTCGTGTTCATTCAAGACTGATCACCTAGCCATCGTTTCGGTCATTAATTTCCCGTTCGCACTCGTACACCGCGATGTGTGCATGCCGGAGAGGTGCGCAGCCTGCGTGCGATCACTTTCTCGAAATGGAGAGCGCGCAGGGAACGACGAGATCGCCGAAAAGTCCGCGACGATTTCACTGAAAAAATTTCCTCCGCTCGCAAGCTGTCCTCCGCGAGTGTTCGCGCACTTGGATTATATAAAAATCGGCACTCTCGGCCGATTCGATAGCTCGCGCACGCGCATCGATCACTGCTACCTTCGCGGCGGAGGCGCTTATCTTCCTTTCGATTTCGGGACGCGGGTCGACGGACGGTGTCGTTCCCGGGTCGCGGCAGCTGGGTCGAGTTTTTCCGGCGATACGCCGCGTACGACTCGTCGCGATTTTCGTAACGCGATCGAGAAGAAACAGAGCCGACGTGAAAGTCTCGGCGAACAACCACGTCCTTCCCTTCTCTCTTCCAGGCGTCCACGTCTCGCTGTCTGTCCTGCTCACTCGGTCCGTTTGACTTTCCACGGGCGTAACGCGAGAGCAAAACGCCTAATAGGCTATCCTTTGAACTTGCAATCGAGCTTTCGCTGCATCTTCGATTTCACCGACCGACCGCGCGTTCCACCGACGCGATTTCGACGCTTTAAAACGGTCGATCGTGCCGCCACTCGCTTTCCATCCGCGAGATTCCGCTCGCGGGTATCGCGGTTCTCGGTCCACGCTCTTTTTTGGGTCGTATTTCGGCCGGGATTTCGGTCACGACGCGATTTCCGAGACTTAAGCCCGTGCTCGAGAGACTGGCGAGCTCGGGCAAGGTTGCCCGCGGATTCTCGGGTATTACGCGGCCAAGTCGATGACGCGAGTACAAGGACGTCGCGATTCCGTGGAATCGAAATCGACGCGAGCAGCAACTCTTTGTTCCTTCTCTTTATTTTCTCCTTCTGTAATTGGAACTGGGTCACTATCGAACGCAGAGGCTCGGAAACGTGGTCGAGGAACAACGGCAATTCCCTTCGTCGGCGGGTCGAACGCGACCGGCAATTCCAAAACAGCCGATCCCCGCGTGCCCGGCAATTCCAACCCGGGGTGACCTCGGCGGGCGGCAATTCCGACCCCGGCGGCCCGCAATTCCGGCCCGCGCTCGGCTCCGACGTGAGTTAATTCCTTCGCGAGCGGATCGCGCGTGTCGCAATTCCAACGGGTCCGTCCGCCGTGCACCGCAATTCCAATGAAAGTTGACCCGAGCACTCCGCGATTCCCGCTACGCGTAACTCCCCGGTGTTCCAATTTTCTCGCCGTCCTTTGGATCCGTTTGCACGATTCCCTCTTATAAAACCACTTCGCTTACGTCACTTGTCTTCGACCCGAGACCGTGCGTTTCTACGGATCCTATGATTTAATTCCACGCACGCGCGCTTGAATTGGAATTGCGACAGACAGCCGCGCGAGACTGTCCGATCGCGACTCGTTTGTCGGATCCCGATCGGCGCGCGGTTTGTACGCGGACACAGCCCGTGGCGAAATCGCGTTTTGTTTATCTAGAAGTTGCGAGGCCTGGCGCCATCGACTAGCGCACGGAGCAACGAGGCACACGCTGTCGCGGTTGTTCGCGGTTTCAGGTTGACTGGCTGGTTCGCTCGCTCGCTCGCCGCGACTCGCTCGGATGTTCGCCGCGAAACCGACGAACGGCTGTACCCCACCTCGATGGACACGACGTGACGTGGGTCTTACCGACCCGCACCGCTCTACCGGCTCTAGCCGTGCATCATCGTGTTTCTTCTTTTTTCGATAGGATATGCGTGCGGTGCGCGAATTTCGGATCGATGAATGATCCCCGATACGATCCACGTTCCGAGATGATGGGCGTGAAGTGCGCGATCCAGTTTCCTTATGGACGAAGCCGACACGCGTCTATGCGTTCCACGACTCGATGAATTTCTATGCTTTCGAATTTCGTGCACCGCGATTCCTACGCTCTTGAATCCTGAGCGACCCATTTCTTACGCCTCGGACACCTGGGCGCCGCAATTCCGGTGCTTCTAAACTTCTAGCGACGCAATTCCCACGGCCTTCGAATTCCGAGCAGCGGGGGATTCCCGCGCGCGGCTTGACTCCGCGCGCCGCAATTCCGGCGACCCGGGCGCGACGCGTCGCAATTCGCGCAATTCCCAGCTCGGCGCACCGCGATTCCAGCTCCGCTCGCCTCGAACCCGAACAATTCCAGCCGCCGCCGCCGCGACCCGTCGCAATTCCAACCCGTCCGCGGGCCACCCGCGGCAATTCCAGCGCCCTTGCGATCGGCTTACGGCAATTCCCGAGCGAATAGGTTCGCGGTGTCGCAATTCCAGCAGAATCGAAGCTCGCGGGCCCGAATTGCAGCGCGATCAACGTCCATCCGTCGGAGTTGCGTCGCGCATGCGCGGAGATCATCAAAGCGGGGACTAATCGAATAACTCATTTCATTATAATAACGGTACCGCCTTGTGTACCGAGAGATTCCGGTAAATTCGTTGCCGGTGCACCGGCGTGGAAATGATCGATGTTCCCCAGGGTTCTCTTGCGAAACGCTCTTTTCCACGCACGATTGTCCGCAACAGTGGTTGAATCGAGATCGAACGAGATGTCCACACAGTGAATTCGAGCGTGAAGCCGCTTAACAATGAGTGAAAGTTCCGACCGGCGAAAGCAAATGGGAAACAAGCGGTGTCGTAGCTGTCTGCACATCGAAATGCCAACGTTTTGCTCTTATCCTCCATCGCGTTTCCCCTATCACGCTCCAACTTCCGTTTAGTACCTCTATGACAGCTGTCATTTCCCACCGTCAAACTCCTCGCATTTTCCACTTCGGACCTTTTCCTTTGTTCCACCGCAACGCGCTCTTTCCAACACGCGATTATCCCGTGGACATTCCGCGAAAGAACAGTAGCCTATTACTCGCGAATGTGTATATAGAACCCTAAACAAATAGAACAATAAAGCGAGTGAAACTTTTGGAATAAACAAATTTTAGGAAAGGAAAGAAATTTATTTTTACAACGTTACGTTCACTGTATAATGCTATGCAGCATTAACAAACCGTCGAGTGCCCCGAGGACAATAAAAATTCATACAAAGCAAGCAAGCAATTTCCAAGTACTTATATGGAAGCAACAATGTCTTTCTTGAATATTAATTCTTTGCGCTCGACGATCTTTTGGCTGAAGAAGGGTACGAGATGAAAAATTTTCTGCTATCAAGATAATGATATTTTTCCAGCAGTAAATAACAAATCGTATAATAATTAAATACCTTGCCCATTGTTACGTTATTTTAAATTTCATGTATTAATTAATATCGAGCTTCGAAATTTTACTCTCGAGTGCAAAGGGTTAACACTAGAGCTACCGATCTTTAGTGGGCACCTAACTGTAACGTGCACAGATTATGGTAATTTCAAGCGGTACGATGAATATGAGTGAATATACTGATTATAGTTCTTTCATAATATGAGTTGCTACCAATTTTATTCTTAAAGCAGGTGTCTGTGTTCGGTGATTGCAAAAAGAAAAATTCTGGGACCAGGCATTTTGACTGGGTCGGTAGTTCTAGTGTTAACCCTTTGCACACAATATATATATATTGTTGGAAGTTAGCTACTATCATGCAACGATGATGAAAGACCTGTTAGAGGTTGCAGGCCAATACCGATCTTTGGACATCAAGGGGTCGGTTTTTGGGTTTAAAAGGCCTGCTGTCCCTCGCTGCACTCCCTCTCAAATCAGGAACAGTACAGATACCTTATATATCGTGACTAACAGTGGCATGCAAAAGACTTGTGTTTTATTTGTATATTGCATAAAGTGTATACATTTTACTTGTATTAAACCTTTATAAATACAATTGCTGTATAACTGAATACGGTTACTTCGCTGCACGCTAATCATTTGGATTTCCTTCACGAAATTTCCAACATATATAATACGTATATCCTATGTGCGTATAGAGCACATATGCATATAACCGAAGCATTGTAAATCCGTGAACAATATGCTCTATAGGTTAATTCATTGCAAGTAACAAACCAATAAAAAGCCTTTAAACGAAAATTATATGAAGAACACTGGAACAATGATATTTTCGATAATAAAAACGTAACGCGATGAGTAAAAGTGTTACGTCCCGCATACATGCACATGTATCGTGACTATGACTAATATGGGAGAAAGAACGTGTTCGCCAGGTTGGCGAGTTTCGGCCAGACCTACGCACAGTATGGAGTTGCATCGGTGTCCCCAAGGGCCGATTCGTTACAAAGTTTACTCGTGTCGGCAGCGAGCGGAAAATCAAGCATGCCGGCGGCCGTCTCCGCGTGTCTTTACGTAACGAGTTCTGATTAGCTCGTACCAGGCGGAGACGGTCCGCCGCGGCAGAAGAAATGCCAAGGAGCGTTTCGCGAACTGCAGACGAGGCTGGGAAGATCGAGGGTCACGCGTGCGAATGCGAGCAGGATCAAGCGGAGGAGGAGACACCTCTTGGTACCAAGGTTGACCATCTTTTGAATTGCGAATTTTTTTTCATTATTTTCCATTTATCTCGAGTTTGGAAATTCTTCGAACTATCGAGTTAGGAAGTTTTATTTCGAGGTGACAGATCGTGGTATCAAATTTGAAAATTCTTCGAACTGTGGATTTTAAAACATTTTATTTTAAGTTGACAGATCGTGGGACGAAGGTTGACAATTTTTTTAAATTATTTCCCATTTATCTCCAGTTTGGAAATGGACAATTTTTAATCGAATTTAAGTAGTGATTTACGAAGGTGACAGATCGTGGTATCAAATTTGAAAATTCTTCGAACTGTGGATTTTAAAAAATTTTATTTTAAGTTGACAGATCGTGGAATGAAAATTTACAATTTTTTAAAATTATTTCCCATTTATCTCCAGTTTGGAAATGGACAATTTTTAATCGAATTTAAGTAGTGATTTACGAAGGTGACAGATCGTGGTACCAAATTTGAAAATTCTTCGAGCTGTGGATTTTAGAAAATTTTATTTTAAGTTGACAGATCGTGCAACGAAGGTGGACAATTTTTTGAGTTGCCAATTTTTGGAAATCGTTTTCTATAGATTGTCCAAAGTTTGGAAAAAGAAAATTTGTAATAAAATTCAGTGATGTACAAAGATGACACTTCTACTACGAATTTTAGAAAATTGTACTTCATGTAGTTTCAAAATTGTGAATTAATCAAAATTGGAAAGTAGAGAAATTCAGGAACCCGCGTTAATATTTATAATTCAATTTTCAAAATTTTATGCTTAAATTCCAAAATCATCAACTTTGCGACTCCTTTAAAATTTTTCTTTTTCTTTTCGAAAATGTATATTTTTATCAGTTGACAGATTAATTCCCTAGACTGCATAGTAGTTATTCATCTCTGTTACGCTGGATATTTGTAACAGACTTTTTCCTTGTTTGAGTACTTCTGACACACTAACTCGAGTGTGTGGTCCTTGATCTATTTCACTCGGAGGTTTAAAGCTTGATTTAATTACGATAGCGAGTCTAGTGAAAACATTGCAGTAGTCCATTTTCTCCGCATCCATCGTGCACGTAATTTTATTAAATATTCTCTTCAATTAAGTAGAAATTTTTTCCCTCGTGAAGCACTATTAAAAGCAATAAAAAGATACGCGACGGTGAAAGTTCGAGCGTTTTAAAAATCACAAATGTGTCAAGGGTCCGGCGTGTTCAAGGATTAATAAGAATTCTTCGACTGCCATACGGGAGGATTTGTTTTACGATTGCTACGTAATTGTAAGGACGGAAGAAATATTGGTAATTTCCGAAAAAGAAGGACGAAGTTACAGATAAAATCAGTTCGTGTCGCAAACCACAACGCGTCGACTTTCGCCTCGGATTAGAATGTCTCGAAGAGCGGGAGAGCTTGGCCTTTGCTCGGCGACCATTTGCATTCGTGGAGGTTAATGGATCGCGTCAGAAAAAGGAACTCGATTCTATCCTTTCGATCTGAACGCGAGAACGCCTATGGAACGTTCATACTCTCGATTTATTGTATTCCCTTTCCTCCGATCAGGCGTAAACCTAAATCTCAACGCGTCGTCGACTTACATAACCTTACTTGCGACGCACATAACCTTAATTTTCGTAACCTTAACATATCGATCGTTCCAAGATGGCAATTCGTTTATTGAGCAAAAATATCACTGTTACTATTATTATTACGTTTACTTTCGTTTTTAATAAACCTAAATCTCAACGCGTCGTCGACTTACATAACCTTACTTGCGACGTACATAACCTTAATATATCGATCTCTTCAAGATGGCAATTCGTTCATTGAGAAAAATATCACTGTTACTATTATTATTACGTTTACTTTCATTTTTAATAATCCTAAATTTCAACGCGTCGTCGACTTACATAACCTTACTTGCGACGTAGATAACCTTAACTTTCGTAACCTTAACATATCGATCGCTCCAAAATAGCAATCCGTTCATGGAGAAAAAATACCACTGTTACCATTATTATTACGTTTACTTTCATTTTTAATAAACCTAAATCTCAACGCGTCGTCGACTTACATAACCTTACTTGCGACGCACATAACCTTAATTTTCGTAACCTTAACATATCGATCGTTCCAAGATGGCAATTCGTTTATTGGGCAAAAATATCACTGTTACCATTATTATTACGTTTACTTTCATTTTTAATAAACCTAAATCTTAATGCATCGTCGACTTACATAACCTTAATTCTTGTAACCTTAACATATCGATCTTCTCAAGATGGTAATCCATTCATTGCTAAAAAATTATCATTATAACCAAACAGTTGCCATTATTATCACGTTTACATTTATTTTTAATAACATTTGGTGCATTTCTACTATTGTATTTAAAAGATTGATGCAAAATGTTACGAGATTACAAATTAAGAAGAAGGAAATGTGTATAATATTCTAGACCAGATGTATTGTAATCATAATCAAGTACATGGCATTACGAAAGTCTATATTGGCGAAATTTGTAATTGGCGGGCTTTTCAAACGGTGGGCAGAAGTTGTCATTAACAAGATTGGAACAATAGGTTATGGTATCAAAACTTGGTTTGTTTTTGATGTAAATAGTATTGTATACAGAATTTGACATCAAAATCAATACAAAATGATGATTATGAACATCTATTCATCTTCGTCGTTAATTAATTAATTAATTAAGGTTCGTAATATCATTTACGTGCGTTTAGATATATACATATATATTTAGATACATATTTTATATATAATTGTTCGAAATTTAGAATTTAATAGTATAAAATTCGTCTTCCATCATCAACGCCTCAAAAATAAGAGAAATTAATTCCTCTATCAACCTAGTATTAATTAATTATTCAATTGTCTTCAATTTTCGTATTTAAATTAACAAGAGCAGATTAATCTCGAATATTACGCGAGTCAGTTTTAAAGTTTGTCCTGTCAAGAGGTTACTACGACTGTTTTTGTCAGCAATAGAGATTAGCGGGTGAAACTGGAAGAATCCAGAACTAACCAGTGGCGCCGCCTCAAAATCAAAGTGGTACGGAGCCCCGGTGCCAATTTCAGCGAATAAAACAGCCTTCCCTTAATTGATCTCATTGAGTGTGCCCAAGAAACCGAGTTAATTTAATTCTTCACAGTGCCTGGGACCCTTTCGTCGTCGTTTTCGTTCTCAGAAAAATCCCACGATGAATATTCCGTTAATAAATCCAGCGAGCCAATCCTTTCCAGAAATCTAAGAAACTCGCGAGATATGAGACGTCGTGCAAAGTAATATACTCCTGCTGCGTCTGAAAAAGTATTCTAACCTCTATCTCACAATATTAAAAAGGAACAAAGAAGGGTAAACAAAGAAAGCAAGAAAAGAGAAGAAAATTAGTAGACAACGAAAATTAGGCCAAATGATATCTAACAATAATTTATTATAACGTAATCAGAATTATAGGTTAGAGTAATTTTCAAAACTAGAGGCGGAAAAGAATAAAAGAAAAGAGAAGAAAATTAGGCCAAATGGTCTAACAATAATTTATTATAACATAATCAGAATTATAGGTTAGAGTAATTTTCAAAACTAGAGGTGGAAAAGAATAAAAGAAAAGAGAAGAAAATTAGTAGACAACGAAAATTAGGCCAAATGGTCTAACAATAATTTATTATAACGTAATCAGAATTATAGGTTAGAGTAATTTTCAAAACTAGAGGTGGAAAAGAATAAAAGAAAAGAGAAGAAAATTAGTAGACAACGAAAATTAGGCCAAATAGTCTAACAATAATTTATTATAACGTAATCAGAATTATAGGTTAGAATAATTTTCAAAACCAAAGGTGAAAAGGAAAGGAAGAAAAGAAAAGAAAATTAGTAGACAACAAGAATTATACCGAATAAACGATTAACAATAGTTTATTACAATGTAATCAGAATTATAGGTTAGAATAATTTTCAGAAAATATAGGAAATTTAAGAAATCATGAAATACCCAGGTAACACGCTATTTTCACTTTTTCAACGTCAAAATTATATCAGTGGATATAATTCTTCAGAGATTTCTTGGTTTCATCGTCAATGATAGATAGGTACAGTAATTGTCATAAATAAATAAATAATAAGTATATCGTTATCATTCATGTATGCGATATTATTATATCTATCCTTTTATATCTTTCAATGATCAATCAAGATCAATAGATCTACGCGTTAAATATTCACTTGATCGATAAAAAATACTTACGATCATATGAAACGAATTATCAGTGCCCCGCCTGACCTACGGACAAGATGGCCGCGATATTAACGAAACGCCGAGATAAGGACAATTACGTAAACCGAAATCTCGAAGCTAAAAGATAAAAATAAAAATAGAAAAAAAAAAAATATTTCTTTGGAAAAAGATTTTCGAGTAATTCTCCAGGCGTCTGGTCGATGAAATGGAGACGGAAAAGACAAGAAACGAGGAAGTTGGTTCGCTCAGGTGTAATGGAATCGAGGTCGTGGTACGCGAGCTGTGAAACGAGCTTTAAGGCGCAATCGCAACGACCGTGTCGTCGTCTGCTCGGCCGTGATAATTGAGAAACCGAAGGCGCGCGGGACGCGAGGGCGCAGAGCTCTCGTCGAATGAATGCAATATTGCACACACGCGAGACGGCTGCCGGCATCGAGGGGATAAATCGAACGCGGTTTGAGTAGATTCCTCGCGACGCGCTCGAGAACGTCGTTCCCGTTCGAAAATGAATGAACCGTTGAATGAGGCATCCCCCACGGTGAATCCCCGTCGCCTTCTTTCCGGAATAATCGTCCCAGTGAACGACAGACGCGAGCTTTGTCTCCGCGGTGCCAATCGAATCGCGTGAAATTGATTGCGCTCGGTTTGAGCAATTCATTCCGCCACGTGTGATGACGGGAAATTGTATTAACTCGGGGTACTTGAAATTAGAGGCCTTTACAGAATCACGCGTCATTGGAAATAGGCTCGAATTAATTTCTACTAAAGGGTAGGTTACTTTGAGACTAATTTCGAGGCGAATATTAATTTAGAGACTATACATTGTAAGTCCTCAAAGTTGGTGTTGCTTCGGTTGCTCAAAATAGACTCTAATTAATTTTGAGCAGGTCGTGATTTGGTTCAAATTACATTGGTTCAAATTAACAAGCGCGAGCACAATTTGTGCCACCATTCTATTAAAATAGGCTCAAACCAATTTTGAGCCAAGATAGAATTCATTTCGAAGCGAGTATTAATTTTAAAAGTGGAGATTCCAATTGCTCAAAATAGTTTGATCACGATCGCGGCTCAAATTAACAACCTGAAGTACCATTTAAGTCACTACTCCTAGTCTACACAGATCGCTCATTCCGAGTCCCAATCAGAATTACCTTCCGCTCAAAATAATCGTTGTGCCCAGTCGAACTCAAACCTTTCCTAACCTTCAAAAACGTGCATTAAAATCGTACACTTGGAGCACTTTGATTCAACTCCTGGCTCAATGCGAAACAACGCAAAGACAGGAAGCGGCCATTTTGTATAGCCAAAAGTGGCGCAAACTAAATACCGCGGGGAAGTTATTCCGCAGCGCGTTTAAAGTTCGAAAAAGCCCAACTAATTCCTGCCGGGGAACAAATCAACGCGAGGAAAGAACCAGGTCGAAGAACCGCGTTTCCACGGTAGAAACGAAACGTCTCACGACTGGTATAATCGACGAGAAGCGTTGGCTAATTTTCCAGGTTACGCAAACACCGCTTAAACGGAGCGCGGCACGAGAAAGGGCGGGCGCGTTTACACGGGAACAATAACGTAAAACGGTTGCTTCTGGCCGCTCGTTTGGAGAAAAATCTATCGTTATCACGCAAGTGGCACGGTCGTGCACACGTCCGGGCACAGCGCCTGTTTCACCGTCACGTGCCCACGGTGAAAGTTACAACAAACGTGGAAAACTCTAATGACAATAATGTACGCAATTTCCGGGCCTCCTACGGTTCCCCGCGTTTTCCCAATGAGACCCTCAACGCGAAACGCCCATCGCGATTTATTATACGCGGCTTCCCGTGATATCAGCGATCCGCCTTTCACCAATTCAGTGCCGCTGCATACGCGCGTGCCCGATTTTTAAACTGCGCGCTCATTCCGTTTCGGGATATTCCCTAGGCCTCCCCGGGGAATTCCCCAGGGAAAATTCCCTAGGAAAAATTCCCTAGGATCTTGCGATTTTTTTTCTTTTTTTTTCCTTTTTCTCTTTTTTTCTTTTTTGTCGATATTTTGAAGGATTTTTAATTGCGAGATTTTGCAATTCGAGATTGAATTTAGTATTAATTGGCAGGTGTAAATTTACAGACAGTCTGGAGATTACCGAAAACTGGGTTAAGGAGCTAATTACGTTTCCTGGCAATATTAATTCTTATTAATCTTTTTTTATTATACTTATATATATTTTTCAATTATTTTATTATTAATAAATATTATTAATATTAATTTTTTGAATGTTAACACAATACTAATACCGACTCGATATTAACGCCAATATTAGGTTGAGATTAACGTTGATGTAGGTATAAATTAAATAATAATACCGATATTAATATTAATATCAGTTTTGAAACGGAAAAATTCCTAGGGAGATTAAAGTAACAGTGCGTTCAGAAGAAGTGAAATACTGAATAAAAGATGTACGAAGATGAATATTCATGGCAGAAATTAAATGTAACAAACTAAATGAAGTACTGAGAAGTACAGGAAAAGATACCCAGAGGAAAGTCAAAAGCATCGAACATCCTGAATCGAACTTTCTATCAATGGAAACAGTGTTCCCGTCTATTGAATATTCATCGACGAAGTACAAAATCGACGAAATAGATCAAATGAAATAATGTCGAATAAGAAATGGAAGGATATCCTTAAGACGTCCAAGAAGATTGAACGCTTTGATTCGAACTTTCTACCAGCTGGAACACAGTGTACTTATCATTGAATATTCATCGATGAAAACAAATTAATGAAATAAAGTAAAATTAACAATTAAGCAAACGGAGATGAAAGTATTCTGGAGAGTCTCGAGAAGATTCACTGCTTTTGGTTCAAACTTTCCTTGTCACGGAATATTCATAACTGAAACGAAATTTATAAAGTAAATTAATTAGTATAAATAAAAAATCAGAATATTCTGAGCAGGTTCAAGAAGATTCATTGCCTTGGTTCAAATTTTTCTTATTAGAAAATATTCACAATTGAAACGCAATTTATTAAGAAAATAAATAACTATATATACACGAAAATAGAATATTTTGAAAAGCTCCAAGAATCCTTTGCTATACTCAGTACTAAATAGAATATAATAGAAGAAAAGAAAATTTTGAAAAGACCCAAGAAAATTTATTTTCCTTATTAAAAAATGTTGATTTGCACAATTGAAACGAAATTAATTAAGTAAATGAAATAACTCTAAATAAAGGAATAGCATATTTTGAAAAAATTCAAGAATCCTTTGCTATTCTCATCACCAAACATTCATCAAATAAAAAATAAAAAATTCCATAAATTAGCTTTTCGATTATTACAAAATAATTCGATACAAAAACAAATAAATTTCCAAACCTTCCCACAAAAATCCCTAGCAATTCTCATCACCATTTACCAACTAAAAAATAAAAAATTCCATAAATTAGCTCTTCGATTATTACAAAATAATTCGATACAAAAACAAATAAATTTCCAAACCCTCCCACAAAAATCCCTAGCAATTCTCATCACCATTTACCAACTAAAAAATAAAAAATTCCATAAATTAGCTCTTCGATTATTACAAAATAATTCGATACAAAAACAAATAAATTTCCAAACCCTCCCACAAAAATCCCTAGCAATTCTCATCACCATTTACCAACTAAAAAATAAAAAATTCCATAAATTAACTCTTCGATTATTACAGAATAATTGGATACCAATACAAATAAATTTCCAAACTTTCTTCCAAAATTCCATTGCAATTCTCATCACCAGACATTCATCAACTAAAACATAAAAAATTCCATAAATTTCTCTCCAATTATTACAAAACAATTCGATACGAAAATAAATAAATTTCCAAACCCCATTCCGCCAAAAAATTCGACTTCGTACTCGAATATAACCTCGAATAAAACAAAAAAAAAGTTTCAATCGAAATCCTCCATCAGCTGGAACGACTCGCATCGAGAAATCCGTGGAGAAAAGCCAAGAAACTCCCCAAAGTTGGCCGGCAGTCAACGTTTCGACAATTTTAGCCATGCTTCCAGCCCTCTTCCCTTATTCTATTTTCATATGAAAATAGCAGCCACGGCTGGTCAACAATGATCGCCGTTTGGATCGGATCTGCGAGCGATGCCGATCCTCTGTCCGAGAGTTCACACTTATTCTAGAAGAAAACTAAGCAGTAAGGTAAACTCTACATCCTAGCAATGTGGGAACGATCCCTTTCCCTGCGTTTTATCTTCTGTCTCTAGTTTCCTGGAAACGTCCTGTGATCTGCGTGACCCAGAGAACAGGTCAGTTCTAACCGTTCGCTAGTTCAATAAAGATCTACACAGTCTTTCCACCGTTTCCACTACTATTCCTTTGCGTTACAACCCTTTTAACAATTTTATCTACTACTACTAGATTATTCCATTATTTTATCTGGCACTCCTGACTATCTGAAGGAAAAATATTGGAATCTTGTAAAGATATCAACGCGCTGGAAAGGAATTATTTGTAAACCGAGCGTGTTATTTATACGATCTCTGTCGTCCATAGTCAAAAAGTTTGGAAAGTTCCTGTAGAAAAAGGAACTTTGGATGGAAGCTTTTCGACACGTTAAGTGCGATGCCAGTTCCCAGGGATCGGTGCTAGATTCTCTGTTCGGATGGCTCCTCGTGGCTCCCCAACGCCCGATGGGTCGTCAGGAACCGGCCCAAACTGGGACCAAAAGGTGCCAAATCCGAAACATCGTAGAACGCTTTTAAAGTACTATAACTCGTGTTTAACAAGGACGTGTTTAACGCGTTAAATGCGACGCCGGCGATAGACTTTCCGTTCGGGCCCGGCCGGACCTCTGGACCCCTAACTGGCCCAGACTAGGACCAAAAGGTGCCAATTTTTGGTGTTAAATTCTTCGCCATCTTCGGACCTAACGTTTGAGAATTCCTGTTATAACAATCGATACAGTATCTCCGAGTTTTACGAACACTTTGCCTGCCACCGGTGGCCCGCTTGACGACCGAGTCTGGGCCTGAATGGAATGACGAGCAAAACGGGCTGGGTACTGAACGCGTTAACAACACTTTCCTGAGGATCTCAGACCACATCGGCTGCGTCCTAGGTGGAAAAGGTGGGAAAAGAAACGACGGTGCAGCGAAGAGGGGTGCGGTGGGGGGTGGAAAAAGTGGAATAGAAAATGCGGGAGTTAGAAGAGCAGAGCTTCGTGTTATGCATAATACATTTGTTTACTGGACCCTTTGTAGGCCGCTCTTTCTGCCAGAGGCTGCGGAGAACGCTGAGGCCGAAACCGAATTCGCGTTACAATAACTTTTTAGAACGACGTGGTGCACGGTTTGCCGGCTGATTATCCGAGTTTGAGAAGAACCGTGATTGTTGCGGATTGCGTGTTTTCGTTTCTTTTCCAGCAACTGGAGAGGGTCTTGTATGGTGGGGATTTGTGGAGAAAGGGGTTTAGTTGAAGGTTTTGGTGGAATTATGTAAAGCGTGATATAAGATGATTTATTGAGGGAAATTGTTATTGATATCGGTTTTGGAGAAATTTGGAGATTGAAGGAGAGGGTGTGGTTGAATTATACTGAGCGTGATGTGACGGGGAAGAATGTTTTTTTAAGTATCAGATGACGACGTGTGATATTTTCGTCATAACGAATATTGTACTATATATTATTAATAATATTATGTTTATATTAAATAAATACAATACAAATTAAATATATTATTTAATACATTAAATAATAATAATTGTAATTTAATATAAATTAATTTATAATTTAGTAGTAATTTATATTATTATCGTTAAAATTGAAATCAAATTATTATTACTATTAATAATATTGTATTGATATTAAATTGAAATGCAAATTATTATTATTACTAACAATACTGTATCGATATAAAGTTGAAATGAAATTATTATTATTATTGCACAAATAAAGGAAGAACATTGACAGATTTCTGTACCCATCAAAAATTTCGTAGGATAGGATTTGAAATATAGGATTTTTCATGTTTTCAATGAAGTCTCGTAGTAAAGTGTATATATTACATAGATCATGTTCAAAGAACGTTTATGTTTCCATCTAACATCGTGGTAATCGAAATGAATTAAAATACCCCATATTTCTAAACAACCTGTTTCACCAAGCAAACGCATAAATTACGATCCACTTCCTAGATAAAAAAAATAACTCTACATAATCCATCACTCTTCTTTTCTTTTCTTTTTTTCACCCAAGAGAAATCCTTTTCCTTTCTAAGAGAAAATCCACGAATAACGCGAAACTCGATCGATCGGAAAATCACGTGCAACAGACCAGCTCATTTTCCTGCGTACCCCCCAGGTTTCTCTCGCGATTAACGAGAGAAGGCCCCTAATCATCGCTGAAATTGCACGCTTTCGAGATTAACCCTTTCGCTACGGTGGGCGTAGCCGCGAAGTCTCTCCCGTAGAACGAAGCGACGTGTCAAAGATGCTAGCATCACGATAGCGCACACTAGCATTCGGTCTTTCCACGCAAATCTTTCGGGGAAAAAGAGGAAAGGAAAAACTGGGCATCGCGATAGAGCTTGCGATTCTTTGCGAAGAGAGCTGAGAGGAACGGGTAGCACTTGTCTTAACCGTTTGAGTGCCACGGGTCATTATTGTTTCCCAATCGATATTTGCCAAGCGGCGCGATAGCGCTTGTCATATTCCCTGTCCGAAAATGCCGAGCGGCGCGATAGCGCTTCTCATATTCCGCGTTCACCAACCGAGCGCGGATTGTCAGCTTCGCAGCTCAGAGCGCTGGCACTTTTGGACACAAAATAGAAGAAGCGCGATCGCGCCGCTTGGCACTCAAACGGTTAATCACTTGCGCTGGAAAGACGTGTCACGCACGTCGCAATGCTTTTGTCGCAGAATCGCCAACGACGTGGTACACGCGTGGTTAGGCAATTGTTACGGAAACACTGGACCGTTCTAGCACACGTGTCTGTGAATTTCTTGCCACCGCAAGTGGATAATTTTTGATTCAACTTTTGTGGCCGATGACTATAGTCACCCGTCGCGTGTAGATGGCGCCTGGTGACCGGTGACTAAGTCACCCGTAGTAGCGAAAGGGTTAATTATAGTATCGCAGGATGAGTGGGTCGAGCATGTTATCTAGAGTGCGTGCGAAAGGACGAATGATCGTGCGCTAGGATCGCGTGGACAGGATGTTTATGAATGTATTGGATGAAAGTGAAGAGTGTCTTTAGGAATGCGTTGAGTGTTTGGGCTACGTGACCCGCTGAGGGTAAGATTGCAAGGAGTGCGTGGGAAAGTGTGATTGGGAAAGAGAGAATAGGTATGAAAGAGGATAGAATGTATGGTTTTAAATAGGGATGCAAGGGCGTGAGTAGGCAGTGTGTGGTATGTCGTAGCACGGGGTAGTATATTAGAGTTCGTAGCAGAGAGTTGTGAGAAAGAAGTTGTTAGTTGTACTTGTGTTGTTAGCTGTAATGGTGTTGTTAGTTGTATTCGTGTTGTTAAGTGTAAACGTGTTGTTAGGTATAATTGTGTCGTTGCAGTCGTAAGAGTTTAGTTGGTAGATTATATTCGTAGTCTTTACCGCCACCGCACATTGTATATTATATTTTATGGTTAATAAATAGTAATTATATTATTTAACACCACCCTATCCCTACAATATTGTAGTATCGCAGGATTTCCACCTCGTGTACAGGTAGGTTTAGGTTAGGAATTCACCGAGGGTTCGAGTTGTCGTCGTGTTGGGGGAGGCTTTTGGGGAGGATATAAAAGAAGGCAAAAGTGGTTAGTGAACAATTCTTGGGAAGAGTTTTTGGGAAGGAGTCTTAGGAGTGATCAGAACAGAGTAGAGAGAAGTTATAAGTTGTTAGTTGTTTAGTTGTATTTTAGTTCAAGCAGGCTGAGGTGTAATTGCGTTGTAGACTCGAGTTGTAGTCCTAAGTTGTAGTTGATATATAGAATCGTATGATTCGCTTAACACGTTGAGTGCTACGTCAGTCCCTAGGGACTGACAGACTTTTCGTTTGGACGGTATGGATTCTAGGGACTGACAGCGAATTTTTCGTTTGATCATCATCGGTGCGTAAGACTGGCATTGTCAAGGGTTAAATTATCAATGACAATTAATATATCGTAAAAATTTAATTCCCTCTGCTAAAGTAAATCTTTACACTTCCGTGGCTTTTTTCGACTGATCGTTTCTTGGTGATCGCCTTTTTGCCTTTCTGGCATTCCCCACCCCATTATCTTCTGTTTATAATTTGTATATTTGTGCATTGGCGTACCATTCTCACAGTCCAAACGACAAAGTGAAACAAAGTAATCTTCTGCTCATACCCTTCGGTATACTTGAGCGCTCGGCATCAAGTGCTCACTAGATGCCGCTTGAGCGGAAAGTATAGCAAAATCGGCGCCGCACTCAACGTGTTAATTGTCACCACACATTGCTAATTCTTTCTTATTATTATTAATAAATAGTTCTATTATTTACCACCACCTGCGTCTCTACAATATTTGTGTCTTAACCAATGTCTAATTAGCTGCGATTGACGAGTATACTCGTCATAGTACGATTTTCGCGACACATATAGGTGCGCGCTCTGAGAAGAGGGCGCCACAGCTAGCCGGTTAACCTAAACGTTGGAAGACGGCCGATTGTTTCGTAACGCGGATTAATCACACGGATTCAGGTGTCTCGCGGATTTAGTGAAACGTAACAGTACAGAAGCACTTTCTCTTCCTGTTCCACATAGCGATTAAAACCTCGGCTGGTTCTTTTCGTTGCTTTTTCGTTTTTCCCCGCGGTTTTCAGCGGCGAAGAAGGTGTTACGAGGGAATGCGTGACGTAAATCGGCGAAGGTAACGAAGAAGCGGAATGAAAACGTGATCGCGAGACCGGTAATCGAACCGGAAGTGCCGTGAATCGCGTCGATCCACGCGGCCTTGCTAGCAAATTTTCCGCGCTTTTCCTCGCTTTTCTACGCGTCGCTCGAAAGCCAATGAGGTTAAGTCCGGAAAAACAGAAATGGAGAAAATTGTCTAGAGGTTATATCGGAACGAGAACGTATCGAGAAATATATGCAACGCTGGAAAAATATACAGGGTGTCGCGGTAACGGGGGGTACAACCGGGAAGGGGGTGATTCTACGTGAAAAAGCTAATGGAAAATGAGGAATAAAATTTTTGGAATAATAACACGAAAGCAAACGATAAATAAATCGTAAAATAAAATAAATAAATAAATGTGAAAATAAAACGAGTAATAAAAACAAAGTCTCGTAGTAATAATAACCATAAAATAACAAATCAAACAATGAACCATAAAATAAAGTATATTCCGAAATAAAATGAATATAATAAAAATAATATTAATGAATATGAAAATAAAGCAAACGAATAATAAAAATAAAATTTTACAATAATAATAACTCCAAGATAACAAGCAAAACAATGAACAAATCGTGAAATAAAATAAATAAATACCAATAATAAAGTGAATAAGAAAGTAAAGGAAACGAATAATAAAAATAAAAGCTTACAATAATAATAAGTTCAAGATACTAAACCAAATAATATAGAAATTGTAAAATAAAATAAATAAATAAATAAATACCAAAATAGAATGAATAAGAAAATAAAGGAAACGAATAATAAAAATTGTGGCGACCATCATTCTCACCCTCACCACTAGATGGATTCCGACTTTGAGAACTTTCTCGCAAGTCCTCGAAAAACCTCTAAATCATATATATATATATAACATCCCTTCTAGCTACACCACCATACAAAGGATACCGACGACCAGCACGACATCAATGACCATGGGGGAATACCCCCACAAAATAAAACTTTAGAATAATAATAATAATTCCAAGATAACAAAGCAAGCAATAAATAAATACCAAAATAAAATGAATAAGAAAATAAAGCAAACGAATAATAAAAATAAAACCATACAATAATAATAACTCCAAGATAACAAAGCAAACAATAAATAAATCGTAAAATAAAATAAATAAATAAATATCAAAATAAAATGAATAAGAAAATCAAGTAAACGAATAATAAAATAAATAAAATACGCATTACACATGGAAGCGACTGCACACACACACACGCGAGTGAACTAATTTCGTACTAATTTCGCCGTGGAACGACTTGTTTAATAATACTCCCATTGAAGCCCATAACTCGATAAGTGCGCGATGAACTATACTCCCACGGGTATAATGACGCTAACAAGCCTCGATTCGCTTTAGCATCCGCGACAGAAGTTGCAGACAATCGCATCACGGTTTCCTGATCCCGGCGAAACGGCCCGACCGACGATTCCGCGGTAATTCGACACCAGATGGCGAACATGTCGCGAACGGGCGTGCAAACGAGAATAATGCAAAACCCCTAGCCGATATTCCGCAGGCGCGCGACCGGAAGGACTCTCGGGAACAATCGCGATCGTGGCTTAGGCCACTTTCTAGTGAAACACGGATATCGATAATTCCATCCTCGATTCCAGCTGACACCGCGCAATAACGCGCATCTTGTCCCGATGCTAATGAAACGCGCACTGGGAATTCTGGCCACGTAGAAATCCTAGGGACTTTCTTTCTTTTTTACTATATTCGGGAATTTTTTAATATCTCCTTATATTAACTACTTATATTAATAACTGGAGATTAACGAACCTGAATTAATTCTCCAATACAAAATACGAACGTTAAATTAAAACTTTTTTGCTCCTTTTTTAGTTTTTTATTTTTTTGTTTTCTAAATTTAGTGATTTTTTGGGTATTAATTCCTGGGTGGGTTTTTTTTTAGTAAAATATTTCGTCCTTGCGTTGATAGGATACTTTTTTTAAATATTACTTTGTTTATTTTTGGAGTGACGAGTTAAGAAATTTTTAAGAATTTTGAATAACCGATATACGAGGATTCTAAGTTCAAAAAGTCGATGGATTACGTGAATCATATGGATCGTGTGCCGACTATTGCAAGTCTAATTGCGACTTCTTAGAACTGGAGAAATTCCGAGTTCTAAGACCTCTAGGAATTCTGGGAATGAAGTTTGTTATTGAGCAGAAGCAGTAGAATGTGGGACCAGAAAATTCAAGAAAATAAAATACCATTCATCTCCATATTATTTCTTCTTCATTTAATATTACTCATATCGATATTATTATCGATATAATATAGACTATAAATATACAGAAAATTAGCTTCAAAGATTTTTAACAATCTTGAATGACCTTGTATAATACCATTTTAAAATTATATCAACAGCAGTGACCACATACTAATAAAAAAAAAAAAAGAATGGGTCATCATGAAATTAATTTCACATTATAAAATGAAATACAAATCAACAAACTTTTTAGTCCACCCTATATATATATAACACGAATATATCATACACTTTTCATAAAATAACCTCGATTTTTATTTTTATTTTATTTGAATATCGGTCTTACGTGCCATAAAATCCCCCAGGAATATTACTAAACGCGCATAAGGCAAATGTACTCGCGAATAGATTTCATCCAATGGCGTAGAACGCTACTTTCGTCGAATATAAAACTCGTTATTTTCTACTCTGATTATCCCCAGCCCATAAAATTGCGAACACTACCACGAATCGTACGAATAAACGCGACATTATGCACATGACTGTGACATTAACGGATATCTCCGACATCGATTATCCGCAAATACGGAAGACCACTCTTGGTCGGAGCTGGAGCGAGCGAGATCTTGCGGAACGTGCAATGGCGACCGCGAGACCCGCCATCGCCGTTCCATGCGAAACTTTCACGCCACCGCGAATCTCTCCATCTCCATCTATCGTCGCGTCTCTCGACCAACGATCTCGTAAAACACCGGATAAATACGATCGGCAATCGAGACGCGAGACGTTTTAACAGCAGGGTACACCGCGGCGCGATCGCGAAGCGAAGATTACAGGCCTGCCGCTGTTTAAGGAAGAGAACTGTCTCACTTTCTGCTCCATTATCAGCCCGCTAGCGCCGCTGACACAACGATGCACGTGTAAGACAACGGTTCCCACAAGCGTTTACACGCCCCTGGATTCCCGGCTCCGGGCAAAATGGCGGAACCTGGTTAACGCGCAGTTATTGAGTTTACTCTGGATCACGTTTGCGGCGTTTGTTTCGTTGGTACGGGTTGTTTCGGGTTTCGACTGGGTTCGACTTGGGATATGTTAGGTTAGGTTGAGAGGAAGTATCGGTGCTTCGGCGAATTATTGTGGGTGTTGTTTTGAGGAATTTTGGGATTTTTTGGGGGAATTTTAGGGTCTTTGGGGGAGTTTCAGAGACTTTGGGAAGAATTCTAGGGACTTTGGGGGAATTTTAGGGACTCTTTGGGGAATTTTAGAGACTCTTTGGGGAATTTTATGTTCTTTTGAGGAATTTTGTAGGTAGGATAGTTTTTGGTTCTTGATTACCGTCAAAGTTTAATTTTTTTATTTGAGCTCTGTTAGAAATTTTGGAGGAGCTTTGGTTGTTGATAACGTCCATCTTTTAGTTCACGCTTTGTTAGGGACTTTTGAGGATATTTGGACCTATCTAGTCAAAATATTCTTTGCTCTCCGATTGTTGACTCTTTGTTGGGAATTCTTGCGAAGATTCCCCTTTTTTAACGAATTTATACATAGTACTAAATATTATAAAATTAACGAGTTGGTAATGGTCTCCACTGAACTTTCCGAAGTCCCCGAATCGGCAACTGGTCTGAGAATCCTAGAATTCCGAGTGGGCATCGCGGGACTCGTGTATTGCTCGCGATATGTATTAAGTGTGTCGACTGGTTCATCTTTTTCATCGGCCAAGATGTTTTCTTAATTCCAACCCACTCGTGGGAAGCTCGATTCCATCTCTGAGACGAAGGAACATCTGGGACTTGATACATTTCACAGAACGATACTCGAAGAACCGAGCTCGCTATAAAACAGATCGGAACGTTGACTGAAAAAACTGCCGCGGTAGTTGCATCGTAAATCGAGCAAACAGAGTAATCGAGTACCTCTAACTTATTCACTCCAACGACCCCGATACGATGACTACATAACCTCTAGATAAGCTACTCATTTGCTAAATCGATTAACCCCGCGAAAACGAAAAAGAGAAATTTATTTCAAACACCAAAATTCGAATATCAATCTAGTCTTTTGGCCCCAAAGTTCAAAAAGGTTCAGGAAAATAGAATTAATCGCTTCGATCTGCAAATAGTCCAAATATAGTTCCAAATCTCTCCTCAAAATATTCCCTAGCTACTCGGTCGGTAATTAAATTAAGACCCATAGGGAAAAATAGAAAATTGTTTTAAACACTAAAATTCAAATATCAATCAAGTTTCTTGGTATCATAGTTGAAAAAAGTTCAGGAAAATAGAGTTAATCACTTTAACCTGCAAATAGTTCAAGCAACAATATCAATTATTCCTTTCCAAATCTCTCAAAAAATTCCCTAGCTACTCGGTAGATACTTGAATTAAGTCCCATAGGGAAAACTAGAAATTTGTTTTAAACATAAAAATTCGAGCAATGATTGAGATTTTTGGTAAAAAAATGAAGAATAATTACAGAAAAATAGACTTTGGCCTGGGAATGGTTCATATGCAGCAATTTCGATGATTCCTTTTCAATTTTCCCTATTTATAGCTAAATTCCCTAGGTACAGTGTTTTATGCACAGAATGGTCTTTAAATTTTTCAGGATGATCTACTGCTGCGTGTTAAATGCAAAGCACTCCCGACGAGTCCAATCAGGAGGTCTTCAAACCCGACAAGAGCCAGGTCTTATTCCCGCTGGCTAAACTCGCCGGAATTCCCTAGGAAGCCTGTCGCGAATCCTCGAGCGGACAGGATTCGTGGAAACTCGAGCACGCTGGAGGAATCGAGTTTCGATTCCATCGACGAAATCGTGTTACGTCGTCGGATCGATCGTGGCAACGTGGCCGCGTTGTGACACGAATAAACTATCGCCGGCGTTTCCAGCGAATCCGTGGCTTTCTAGGACAGTGCTGCCCGTGCTTTACTCCCGGGCAAAATGGGTGCTTCCCCCACTCCATTTCCACGTTTTCCGGTTTAACTTCGTCCTATTGTGTTAACAAAATTATCGTTGTCGTCAAGGATTGCATTGTTGCGTGTCTATTGACATAGCGAGGGTCTAGGGTCTAGTTAGACCCCTAAATAGAATTCTAAAGTTTGACAATATTCTATAACTTTCTTGACTTTTTGATTCTGGAATATTAAAATTAAGAAGGTAACTATTGTCGTCAAAGATTGGATTATTATAACACTAGTGATATCATAAGAGTCTAAAGTCTAGTTACATCCCTAGCTAGAGGTATCAAGTCTGAGAGTATAAACACGAGAGCACAGCTTCTTGGTTTTTGATTATTGTAGTATTAAAATTAGGAATATAGCAAATTAAAATTTACTATTGCTGTCAAAGATTGAATTTTTAACACACTATTAATATCATAAGGATCTAGGGTCTAGTTAGACCTCTAAATGGAAGTCTCAAATCTAACACTATTCTATACCTATTTTTGTATCTTAATATTGGAATATTAAAATTAACAAAATTATTATTGTCATCAAGGATTGGATTATCACGAAACTGTTGGTATAGTGAGTGTCTAGAGTCAAGTTATACCCCCAGATGGAAATGTCTAACCTGAATACAGGTATTCCTCCATACCTATATTCCATCTAAATATCATAACACAAATAATTCAAATGTCTAAAGCCACTCCCCAATTGTCCTTCTTTTAATTGTCTTTCTAAACATCATCACCATCGCTATAACGATGATACTATACCAAAAATGTAACGATTACTGGCACAGTGACAGCTGTGACATCCTATTAAGAAGATTAATGTATATTCCACTATTTTATCATTGTAGGTCAGTACCTAGTCAGAGTCTGAGGTTATGCTGGACCACCGAGCAAGACTACTCCAGCAACTCCTTCAGAATAAGAGGAAGCCCATCTAGCTCAGTGGCTGGATAAAATACTACGGTCATATATCAGGCCAAGGGAACTCCGCTAGACTCTGCTCGCAGAAGAATAACCGGGCTTATTTTACAAAATCCGACTTACGAGTAGTCTCGTGCTTTTAATAAAGTGTAGTTGCCGGCAGTTGTTCGAGTGCGTCGAACTCTGCTCCTAACAACGTGTTCACTGGCCAGTGCATGAGCCAACTTGTCGCCCGAATTCCACGTTTCGAGCCTAGCTCATTCCCTCCCTGGTCCCTCGTCCATTTTGCCTTTCTTTGTCATTTTTAATTGCCAGATGAATATCATCGGGGAATACAACACTCGAACAACCAGTCTTCCAGTTAGAGATACGTTTGAGCTTCGTTATATCAATCGTCACGTTGGCTGCATACGTCTCTGATCCGTGTAGGCACGTACCTCTGATACGAGCGCGATAGCCACTCGAATCACGGGAAAATAAATCGTTCCAAGCAAAGTATATTTTGGATACATCCTGTAAAACGCGTATGCGAAATATGCCAATGCGAAAACAGATTCTATGGGGAACTACTGCTTCACGTGGAACGCAGATAACGACAGGTTAATTATCAGGCAACTCGTCATACTATATCAATGACATTCACTGATTCCAAAATCCAACAAATTTTTTTTTTTTTAAATATATATATATTAAAAAAAAATTTGTAATTTTCTATAGGAAATAGATATATATGAAACAAATTCATGTATGTTTTAAGTTATGCTAAATATGAATGTACATATCTATATGCGTTAAAAATAATTTATACTTTCAAAAGTTTATGTACATATATATTGTCCATACTTGTGTACTATTTGTATATATTAAAAATATTAATGTATATATTTGTATGTATGCAAAAAAATAATTTATACATATATATATTTAAATATATTTTTAATATGGGGTATATTAAAAATGGTTTATGTATTAAGTATTATATATGTGGATAAATATACAGTATATTAATGTATATATTTGTATGTATCAAAAATAATTTATACATATATATATTTAAATATATTTTTAATATTGTACATATTAAAAATATATTAAAAATTATATTGTATATATTAAAATTGTGTATTAAGTATTATATATAAGGATAAATATACAGTATATTAATTAATGTATATGTTTGTGTGTATCAAAAATAATTTATACATACATATATATTTAAAAATATTTACATATATATAAATTGATATATACGTTAAGTACTATATATAAATTATCTATTATATTATATATACACATGTACGTGTAATATAATGCATACATTACATATATAGTAAAATATAAACAGATATGTACAAACATATAAATGCAGAAAAATATAAAAACCGTGACAAGAAATATAAGCTTTCTCCTGTCCTTAAAGTCCAAATTAATTCCGTCTTTCCCACGAAATTATGACATGTAACGTGTTCATGGTTCATTGTGTACCATACACGTTGAATCGTACCGCGAACGCCTAGTTAAATTGTAATTTTTCCTTCGCCCATTATTCCCTAGATTCGCAGTTCCGAGCTAGACGTCCGCGACGTCTAATTTCATTGGTTAAAACGGATCTCGTATATTTTGTGGGAATTAGGAGGATGTTGCACACTGCAGAGGTTAACGAACCGTGAAATTAGGAGATATTGCTGTTTGAAACGTTGACGAGGATTGCATTCTGGATTAGCAAAATTTGATATTTTTATTATTAAGGAAATTACTATATATACCTGTGTATATGTACGAGAGTTGTTTCCTTTGGACTAGTTTGTAATTCTGTTAGAGCAAGAACTGACGTATCGATTGCAAGAGGGTGTCTATACTCTTAGAGAACTCGACACCACTGATGGGTGACTTTTGTCACCCCTGAGGGATGACTATAGTCGCATGGAAGCCTGCTGGTCTTGGCACGACTCTACATCGAAGACTTTGCAAGGCAAGAATAAATTAAAATTCTTTTAAATATTATTTCTCGCGTATAGCATATATTTATTTACTTTTATCACGTTGCTCTAATTAGTATTTAATTCTCATTTAATTCTTCCAATTTTCGAAACCATTTAAAAATAAAATTCCAATGGAATTTTCCAGAATTAAACTACCTGTGTTGAAGACACACCCTATATTATATTTGGATATACATTACAACCTTTAATGATATTTTTAATTTAGCATTTTCTATTAGATCTCAAATTTAGTGTAAAATAATATTTAATCGATAAGATCATCTCGATTAGTATTTTTTAAATACTAATATCTAAAGTGGAGTGATATCCACGGTATTCCACATTTTTCAATCGAATCTGAACAAAAAAGGAATAAGAAAAATACGCTGGAGTAGTTCCTAGAAGAATATAGAGACCCCTAATTACCTTATTAATTTTTCGCAACTCTCATTCTCTAAACTCAAGATTGCGTTACCTCCGCGTCACTCTAGTCAGGCGCAATCTAGTTAGGGAAACTTGCCGCTATAGCTTGTACGAAATCAGCGCGTCTCGCGAGGCTAGTTAGGCCAGGCCCCCCACCCCGCCGACTAACTAAACGCCGGGCGTTTTTCGCAGTGGTACTCACTCAGTGCGCCAGATCCCCGAGTTAGCCGAGCTTAAACAACGTTCTCTGCCGTATCCCCAAGCTTACCTGCAAGCAAAAAGATAGGAAAATAATCAGAATTGTTCAACCAATAATTCATCCCATAATTATCAACGAAAACCCGTCGCTCTGGTACTATTTCACCGCGAAGGATCTCGGTATTTATCTGTCCGTTAGCTTACGCGAGCTCTCGAGGAGCGATATCCGCTCTGAAGAAAACAAGTTTCAGACGCTATTTTTCTCGCCGCTATCTCTTCGCGATTTACAACGTGTTCGCGTCAGATAAGCCTAATCCCGCTCCGTATGCAGCTCCAAGACACTATTATCCCGTTCACTGACTAATTGCCGCGAGATTTCCCGACGGCCGAAAGAAGAAGCACGACTGCTCGTTACCTGTTGTCGCAATTCCATCGGAACACGTCCGGGAAGCACATGCTAGCGAGAAGGTGGCCGACACCCGGAAATCCGTCGATCGAGCGGAAGCACGACATGGAGAACGACCGGTCGAAGAGAGAGAGAAAGGAGAGAGAGAAAGGAGAGAAAGAAGGGAAACGACAGACTCGCGACGACGTTCGCGAAAGTCTACTCAGTCGAGAATGGATTGTGATCGAGAAAAAAATAAATACACGGTGGGGAAAAGAAGAAATGATGCACTCCATTATCTTATCTGCTCTATCGCTGAGATATATTGGCCTCGCGAGCGGAACTCCAGGAGGAAATACGCGGTTAGTTCCGTCTTCGATGAGAGCCGAGAGACACGCGCAATCTGGCTGATATTGCTGACTTTTTGAAGAGGTTGGTGAGATTGATTTTTGGATTGTTGATTTCGTAATCTTAGTATTGGAATTTACGTTGTTAACGTAGTGTTGGTTATGTAAATGCTGGTTGATGTGTTAATTCTTTTACGGCTTTCAAGACAGCCTTAAGGCGACTTTCCGTTAACTCACTAGCGCCACCACGGCGCGCATCTACGATAGATTCTGACTACGCGTGTTACGTTCGCACGATATTTGTTGGCTCCACTGTACTCGTGAAAGGGTTAAATATGTTAATAATGTTAACACTTTGCACTCGAGAGACGACATTAAATCACTATTTAATAAAATTTCGAAGATGGATATTAATTAATTATTTTGGAAATTTATAATACTAAATAAAAGAAAACTGTGGTCTTTTGGTTCTTCCATTTTTCGTCCATCTAATCAAGATTTCGGAGTGTTCTCGAAAATCAATGAAATAAATTGATTAACCCTGTTCTCTCTACGAATTTTTCCATTTTAATACACTTTGTTGTTAAAGAAAAAATTTTCTGGAAGCACAAATTTATACCTATCTGTGAATTTATCGAATTACTGAAATATATCGAATTACTACTGAGTCCATAATGGCGTCAGCGGAGTTCAAAGGGTTGATTATCTCGCAGAAGAAGGCTCACTAGTTCGATGGAACTTCTTTGGTCCAGGAGCTCGAGAGGGAAGTTGGATCTTATTGATCTAGTTAGGAAAATTAATGAGAAAATTAGTGACAGTTATGGTGATGGTACTTTAGGCCAGTTGAATGGAAGAATATATTGGTTCATTTGTGGTGCTGTAATGGCAAGGGGAGGAAGATGGTAGAATGGGGGAAATGAAAGGAAGATGGTTGAAGACCAGTTAGTGGACTCGTGGGTGTACTTTCTAGTGTTTTCTATACGGTGATCGTGGAGGTTAGGTTTTCAGCGAATTTCTGCGAATTTCCCTGATAGATCACCGTGCGTCCAACGCCTCCCAGATCATACATGCGATTTATTAGCCTGCACGACCCTGTATCGTGTTTTATTGCTAGTATCATCCGATATACTCTATCATCACTGATAAGTGCCGATCACGCCCCTAATTGATCTTCCTCCCACTTGTGATGTAAATTCATTAATCAATTTCTAATCAGCATTGAAGTTACTATTGTCATTTTGGAATTCACAATATTCTTTTTCCTTTGCATTCTCTTTGATAGAATTGCAACTTCCATGCTGTTACTTTCTTTTCCTCTTCGTCTTACATTTTATACCACTGCAGGTGTTTTCCTATTGCACTTTTTTGCTGCGGAAGTTCCTTTCCGACTTTGGAAAACTTCTTACCAATTTGCTCTCCCGGTAATCTTCTACCGCGGAATTGCTTTTCCGAAGAATTTTGTCGAAGTAGAATGAGGCAACCCCCAAGAGTTATATATAGTTAATAGATGATTATTATTTTTCCAACAGTGAAAACCCATTTGGAGAAACCATGCTCTGAAAAATTACACCATCGTGGGTAACAATTGTCAGGAATAATTTTGGAGAAGAGTAACCACCGACTATACTTGACTTAAAACCACAGGATGAAACATAGCACTGGCACCCAGGTAGGAGTAGAATGAGCAAACTTCTGACACCACCCTTGTATGTATGGCCGTAAAATATCAACGGCGACTCCACTTCGACCCTCTAATGAAAAAGTGCCCGCCGGGTTTGGTCACCCATCTTTTCGTGAACCCCGGTGAGTAATATTTAACCACGTAGTAGTACTAGTCATCCTTGGTTGACTGACCTGTGCTACCGTCCTACACCATTTAACTATTTCTTAATAACATATGCATACAACTACAATCTTTTTAATAATATTTTTATCAATTCTTAACTTCGATTTTTCTTTTTTTTCTTTTCTTTTTTCTTTTTTTTTTTTTAAATCGACAAGGTTTCATTATTAGGACACATCACTTTAATTTTACATCACGTTATGTATTAATCTTCCAATTTTTTATCTTCCTATAAAATAATTTATCATTCATCGTAAAATACAATATTCAAGGGTAAAAAAAGGGACGTTTCAATCATAATAGAATATAAAAAATGTAACAATTTATAATTCATGGAGACACGTCATAATTCTTTTCCCAAGAGGACTATCATCGAAATTGGACCTAGATGGCGGAATACGGAGGGCAGCTCGTGGGAGGAAACAAAACCGTAATGGCCGTGAATAATTGCCGAGCAGGCATATACGACAGGGTCGAGATAAGTTTGTGCGTTTGACAGGAAACACGTTGTGTAGCAGTCTCATGAAAATTATATGTTGCACCCCAACGGCGCGAGGGTGGTACGCACGTTATAAAGCCCACCCTCTCTCGTCGATCAATATACGCCACCCATGGTGTTCCTCCGTCTGTCGATTTGTTTCCCATGAGCCTCGTGTGGCTGCTGCCAGTTTTTCCCTTGAATCGTGTCCAATAGTTGTGTATCTCATCGAAATGGCACCATGAGTATCGTAAACCGACTTTTATGAGCGCTTGGCTTTCTTTCCCGGACATAATCGTTATTTATCTTAAATAAAGAAATTTTCGCGGAAATGTGAGAAAATATTGGGAGATTTTTAGGAAAATTGGTAGGAAAATTTTGGGGGAAATTCACAGTGGAATTTTAGCAAAATTTAAAAAAAAGAACGGAGATTTTTCTTAAAAAAGACTTGGACAATTTTTTTAGAGAATTTGAAGAAATTATTTTTCGCAATGGTCCATTACCTTTATAGCCTCAGGGGGAATCATCTGCCAATTCCAGTCAAACTGTTTGCCTCGTCTAATTCTGGGGAGTTATCTAGGGAAATTAGTTGGATCGATTGAAAATATTTCCTCGTCGAACTTTCTATAGGCGTAAGTGAGATTAAAACCACATCCACGGACACGTAACAGCAATTATGCCAACGATGTATAACGCCCAACTACTTTATGCAAATATCCAAAATTGTTGCGCTAAATTTCTCCCTATATCTCTCCGTCGCTCCAATTTCGATTACATCAACGAAATTAAATTTTACAATACCGATTTCCATCTTTTACGAAGTTAATTTTATTTTTCCGTGATTCGACACAATTTGTAGCTTTTATTAGCGCGATTCGTTATCTAATATTAAAATACACATCGCGTGTAGTTTCGCTAACTTCAATTAGCGGCGGGGTCTATTCGGTGGAACCGTTTTGTCGGAAAAAGAAAAACGAAATATCAGAGCGGCCGAGCGAATCGAAGGCGCGCCGTGGCGAATTTCCAGCAAAATTTCAATTCCGAGTGTGCGGCGCCGCGGGCTACGAGATTATCAAACGAAAATATCGAAAATTATTTTATAACCGCGCTTATGTCGTTTCGATACGAGCTGACGTTAAAATAACGGGAGTTTAATTGGAAACACCGAGACGGGGATTTTAAAAAACTCGCGCCGCCATTGTCAAAATCGCGGAGGAGCATCGGACCGTTCGAAAGAAACGACGAAATCGTTCTACGCCGGTGCACGAAACGAAATAACGTATAAACGGTTTGATGTTATCCGGTAGTACCGGTATCATTCTGCATACCGGGTGTCCTGTTAGCACGCGTTCCTTAAAAAATTCGTCCGACGAAAAAGTCGACGAAAATTCTAGCGAAAAAACAATAAATTTTAGTACATATTGGCTAACAAGAAATTAGTAAAATTAATACAAAAAGAGAAGTAAATATCATCTAGTAAATAAAATATAGTAAATAGGAAATATTTCGCAATATTTTTCCCGGATAAAAATTTGTTTCGAATAGAAAAATTTTATATACGTTGCTCCACGTATAGAAGTATAGCAAATGAATTAATTCGGGGAACTACAGTTGCATAACATTGAATACTACGGAATTTACATAAATAAATAAATAAATAAAATATAGTAAATAGGAAATAATATTTCGCAATATTTTTCCCGGATAAAAATTTGTTTCGAATAGAAAAATTTTATATACGTTGCTCCACGTATAGAAGTATAGCAAATGAATTAATTCGGGGAACTGCAGTTGCATAACATCGAATATGACGGAATTTATATAAATAAATAAATAAATAAAATATAGTAAATAGGAAATATTTTGTAATATTTTTCGCAGATAAAAATTTGTTTCGAATAGAAAGATTTTATATACGTTGTTCCACGTATAGCAAATGAATTAATTCGGGGAACTACAGTTGCATAACATCGAATGCTACGGAATTTACATAAATAAATAAATAAATAAATAAAATATAGCAAATAGGAAATACTATTTCGCAATATTTTTCGCGGATAAAAATTTGTTTCGCATAGAAAGATTTTATATACGTTGCTCCACGTATAGAAATATAGGAAATGAATTAATTCGGGGAACTGCAGTTGCATAACATCGAATGTGACGGGGTCGCGATAAACTACGCGAAATTCTGATTAGAATGGGAAAAAGAAGCACGATAAAATCTACGCGGCGTCGTTGTCGGGCTCGTATCGATAAATACGAGAGGGCGCGCGCTGCACGTAAACCACCATTACGCGCGCCCCCCCGCGTATTTTATTTCCGTTGTAACTTTTTAACGAAGCGTTTCCGCGTTTTTCGTTACATGACATTTCAGTCTGGTTTTTAGCCGTAGGACACGCTGGCAAAATATGATCGCGAACGGAAGGCAGCGGGATGCGATGTTCGAAAGGAAATAATTCCGCTAAAAGGCAGGGAAACGGTGTATGGTTTTTCTGCTGAATTTTTTACGTGTGACGTTACAGGGAGCGCAATTAGAGGGTGTAGTTCTTTCCAAGCCACTTATTTCGCCGGCACTCGGCAAAACGTGACGGGAGAACACACGGCGGTGAATAAAATGCACGTATCGAGGGGGTGCAGTCGAAGCAATGGCGAATGATTCGAGGGGACAGAATCGCAGACGGATGGGGTCGAAAAAGGAGCAGCCAAAAATCAATAGTACACCATTCCTGGAACTTGTCCGCGCGTTTCCTGTCGTGACGCTCCAATGACGAAACACTGGCGTCCTTCCTTTTACATATTGCTCGCCTAACGAAATTACCAGGTTACACAAAGCTCCGAATTCGTAAAATCAATTCCGAATTTATTTCCTTTGCTTCCAGTCTTCGAAATTCAGAGATTCTTTTATATTTTCATAGACCAAAGCCCACATTCCAAATTTTTATTTTTATTTTAATGCCAGGGCTCCAGGTTAACTGTATGTATATATATAAAACTAATTTTTATTTTATTTAACTATATTATCGTATTTTTCATAGTACCTATCTTGTCTTTGTCACGGTTTTAAGATGTTTTAATATTTTCACTGACCAAAGCCCATTTTTTCGAATTTTCTTTTTCTCTTTATTTTATTTATTTATCATTGTACTTTATTGTTCCCTATTTTGTTTAACTATGTTAGCATATTTTTCATGCTGCCTCTCTCGTCTCTTTCTTTAATGTTTAATATTCCATGATTTAATATTTCGACATGGTTCCACGTTTCTTCCGCTTCGTTAAAATTTTTCATCGAGTTAGGCAAAATTTCTATTTCATCGTTTAACCTTTAAACCGTGCAAAACCGCGACATTGTATTTTCATTTTTTCCCCCAGGCGAATTCCGTGGACGTTCGAACGAGAAGCATAGATAACTCGATTGTCCTCGGGTTTTTATTCGAGGTTGAGGGTTGCAAAACGGCGAGGAACGCGGCTGAATGAGCCCACGCGCATTCCAGGCGCCGTGTACGATCCAAGATATTGACATTGGCCCTTTTCCACGGGATCCGATCGTTTTATTATGCAGCCAGCGGAACTCGGTTTCGAGGATTGGCACAGTTTCAAGTGCACGGCGCTCCCGAGACGCTTCTCGACCCAGTGCTATCGTTCACGAGCCTATACACGGCCCTAAAACTGTCTATATGCTTGGGAAAACTGGAGGAAGCAGCTTGGGATCGGTTACGAACGATCGAACTTGGAAACGAGCTTATTCAACGAATTTAACAAAATAGGTACTCGATATTTATTCCATATGAAAGATAATCGTTGAGAAAAATGATGAGGATACATTTACGAGAATATTCTGGTATATTTTTATTATTGGATTGTATATTATGACGAGAGAAATTGTTTTCACGATGATATTTAGAAGTGACGTATTTTTATAGGACACCCGGTGTGTATATATATAGACATGCAAGTGGAGATTAACCGGTGTGGAATTGAAGCAGTGTTTTCCGTTTTTGGAGACATAAGAAAGTAAGTGTGTATTGGAAAATCAAAGTATTGTATTTCGGAGGAGCAATGAATTTTTGCCACCCGATATATGTGGAATGGAATATCGACACGTGAACTAAATTAGTATTTGTTTTCTTTTTCATAAAATTTACAGATAATTAATGTTATTATATTAATAGAAGAGGGATAAATTTCTCCTGTGACACCCGGTATATGTCAAACGTTATATCGATTCTTGCACGAGGTTATGTATTCTTTTCCTCTCTCTTCAGAATTTACGATAGTAATAAGAGAAACAAGATTTCGCGGGGGAAGAATAACATTTCTTACGTGACACCCGGTATATATCAAACACCGTACCGACACCTGATCGAAATCGAACGTTCATTCCTCCTTCGAAACTCATAATAGAAGACCGAAAGTTCATATTTACCCTCTGACAAACGAAGCAACGCCTTTTCTTCAGAGACACCCGGTATACAGGAACCTCGACATCTCTACCACCTCGGTCCTCCTTCAAACCTCGAGGAAATCGATCACAGGGGGAAAAGGAATCCGATATTTACCCCACGAAAGGAAACCGAGGTGCAGCTCTTTCCTGGTCACCCGGTAGACGCGGCACAGAAGACCGAGCGGCATAAAGTTACGCTGGCGTGTGGCGCGTGGGTGTTCATCGATGCCCACGCGAGTCGTTTATCAATCGGCCGGAATCGCGATATTTCACCTCTGACGATTATTCCTCGTGGCCATTTAAACGGCCATGACTCGTCATCGTCGTTGTCATCCCCGTATCCTTGACACTGGCACGCGCGAAACTTCGCGCGGACGACGGCGAGCGGTTCACCCCGATTGCGCCCGAGGAGCGGCCTTGGCGAGCGACACCGCGCGGAGGAGCATTCCTTTTTAACTAAGGGCAACGTGTAGCCCCGGCGATCGCACGTGCCACCGCCTATCGATTGCCGGAGGCCGCCCCAACGGCGCTGGGCTCGCCGGCCGCGCTTTATTGCCGGCCCTCGTCAACCCTCCTTTCTCGGACTCGCCGCCGCGAAAATAGCACGGTGCACGCCACGAAAATAGTACCACGGGAAAATACCGCGGCCTGCGCTCCCACCCGGCCACCCTTCGCGTCAACCCTTTGCATGTCCAGGCGGCCTAAGGTGCTCGGGGATGGGGCGCAGGCAGGAATTCGTGGATCGTCGGCGCCTTTCCTTCGTTTCACGGGGAAGGCTTTCATCTTTCGTGGGTTTTCGTGGACTCTTGAGAATTGGGTTTGGTGACGTATTATTGGAATATAGCAATTTTTTTTTTTATTCCGATTTCCTTCCTTTTCTTTTTGAGGTTAAAATAGAGATCCTTTTTTGAGTGACGATTTTTGGTTTCTGAAAACTATGAGTTTGGTAACGTGTAATGGGATTTTTGAACCTTTTGTTTTTTTATTTTAGGTTATTTTTATTCTCCTTTTCTTCCTTTTTCTAAAGCTGTAGTAGAGATCCTTTTTCCTTTTTATTTTTATTTTTGTTGTTTGAGTGATGATTTTTGGTTTTCGTAGACTATGAATTTGGTAAGGTGTTATGGAATTGTAGAACCTTTTGTTTTCTTATTTTAGGCTATTTTTATTCCTCTCTTCTTCCTTTTTTTAAAGCTGGAGTAGGGATTCTTTTCCCTTTCTTCTTTTTACTTTTAATTTTGTTGTTTGAGTGACGATTTTTGGCTTTCGAAGATTATGAGTTTGGTAAGGTGTTACGAAATTCTTGAACCTTTTGTTTTTTTATTTTAGGCTATTTTTATTCCCCTTTCCTTCCTTTCGTTGAAGCTAAAGTAGGGATTCTTTTCCCTTTCTTCTTTTTATTTTTATTTTTGTTGTTTGTGTGACGATTTTTGGTTTTTGAAGATTCTGAGTTTACCAACGTGGTTCTCGAATTTTGGATTTTTCTTTTCTTTTCTTATTTGAGATCAAGAATGTAACTAACGATTATAAAAAGTATATTTAATAATTACACAGAAAATTTGCTTTGTTAAATCAAAATATCGGTATATAATTCTCAAACATTCTATATTTCCACGAAATCTTTCTTATTCTTTCCTTATTTTCCATTAGAGATTCGAAGCCTCGTTTATGATTAAAAAGAAAGGATAATGCGGTGGAAACTGAGACGAAGTTTCTCGCATGTTTCCAGTTTCCATGGAACACAGGACTGAAACAGGATTCTGCACTTTTCCATGGACAAGGTTAGGCAATCGTGTCCGCACGATTGGACAGAAGTTGCCTACCAGTTTCCCAAATTTCGAGACGGTGATAGAAATAAATCGGAACCTAGACGATCACTGTACTCCCACGTGGAGCAGCTTCACGTGAATCGATCAAATTAGCCGTAACTTGGCCCACGTAAGTTTCCGAGGATCCTCTGGTTCGTTAACCCAACGCATTTTGCATCCCACGCGTGCTAAATTATTCTCGGGTTCGATAACTCCGTGACCAAAAATTAATTCTATATTTAAAATAATATATTGATATGCATAAAGTTATATTTACAAAAGCAAAGATCAAGGAAGAAAGAATTTTCAGAATTTTTGTATATTTTCTGTCTCCTCGGATGCATATATTAAAATTAATATTAATATTAATTTAATATTAATTTTAATATAAATTAATATTCATTTCGACGTGCTTCGAATTTCACGAGGAGAATTATTGAATAAAAATAATTCCTACAAAGCTGATTTTTATTTTTATTTCGGTATAAAGGGTATCACCTTTTAGCTTAGGAAAATATAAGAAAAAAGTTTCGAATTATTATATATTATTATATATTTATAGCAAAAAATTAAAATTGAAATTAAAATTAATATTAAATAGGTAATACATCAACGCAAAAATTTTCTTTTTAATATTTAATATAAAGCTAATTTTCAATTATAATTTATTTATCATTTATTTTAATTTCAATTTAAGATAAACGAAAATTCCTAAATCTTAATCTTTGTTGTTAATTATACATTCTCCCAATAAAAATGGTAATTTTGATGAACATTAACTCTGTCCTAAAATGTTCTCACCCCAATCTCACAGTAAGTCCTGAAATTTTGTCGAATAAATTTAACCATAAAAAGATTGCTGTGCTGGAGAAGCTCGTTATACGTGCAAGATATACAGTGGTACCATGAAAATGGTAATACCTTCAGCAAATTCAGCGCTAGCAACCCCTTCACCCTTAATGTCTCAAAATCCGGCAGAAGCTTATCGAGAAATTACCTCCACCATGGGATGATCTCGTGGTGGATATAAAACAGATATTTCTATGATAACAATGGTAATAATTCCAAGGAAAGTTAAGCCACGCCACAAATTCTACCCCTTAGCACCCCAGTATCTCAAAATCTAGGTAAACCTTATCCAGGAGCTATTTCTTGAACAGAATGAACATATTGTATATACAGAATTTACTCCATAATACTTTCAACGATAATTTATCGGTGATAAAAATGAGTAGGGGTTGATTCTACGTGAAAAAGCAAATCGAAAATGAAGAATAAAATTTTTTCGTTGGAAGCTTCGTTGTCGAGATAATCGACTTCGAATATTCACGGAGTGAGCAGTATCTAAGTGCACGCGTGCACTCTGTGAATATTCGAAGTCGATTATCTCGACAACGAAGCCTCGAATCAAAAAATTTTATTCTTCATTTTCGATTTGCTTTTTCACGTAGAATTACCCCAACCACAATATACCACCCATATCGATGTATAGATGATTTATTCACCTGAGACATAGTTCAGCCGTTCACTGCACAAATCGATTAACTCCACTTTTTGAAAAATCTTAAATTTAAGTGTCAAAGCACTTGATACAGTCATAACTTTTTATATTTATAATAACTTTCCCCGATAATTAAGATTAACACCGTTAAACGACGAAAATTTTTTGGCCACCGAATAATAAATAATTTATTTCAGAGGTCGCTTTGATTAACTCCGTACTCTAATGTAAATCGTTGCAATAATGCAACTCGAATGCACTAGCAAGCCACGAATGATAACGGTGAATTTTTTAGCGCCGTCTTATCAGAATTTAAGTAAAATTTGGTAAAATTTAAATTTATTACTTTTTTCACTCGCCAGATCGATTAACTCTTCCAGTAACATAAAAATGGTAACATTGCCAACGATTACCTTTTGGCTATTTTTTCTTATAAATTTTATATACCGTTGGATGAAAGTTGCATTTGTATTTACGCATTCTACGATATTTATTTCGATTTAAATTATAAAGGGAATTTTAAAAAACAATATACATTATTCCATTGCATTTCTCCACTTTTTGTTT
>NW_016908891.1:391865-416250 GCF_001483705.2 Eufriesea mexicana
TTTTTATTATAGATTTTGTAATTATTTTTGATTATACTGTTTCTAATTTTGAATATCAATAATTTTTAATTATTTCAAAAATTTTGAAGCTTTAATGACCCCAAATGTTCCAGTATTTTTTCGTTAAATTATTTTTCTTTTTTCAAAGATAAGACTTTGTTTTCGGTGAACGAGGAAACTTAAAGCGAGAATTTATCCGCAGCTCGACGTTCTAACACTGTTGGCTCGATTTTAAAGGTGTGCCAAAAGTGTATTAACTTTCAATATTGCAAACAATCGATAACCCGATTCCCAATTTTTGCCACGGTAATTTTGACACCGGGAAAAAAGAAGGAAAAAGATTTCTACGACACGATAACTTTTCAAAGACAGGGATTGAATATCGATGAGGCACGGGGAGTTCACAGGTATGTCTATGGTTCCTATAGCAACCTTTTCAACCCTGTCTGCAAGGCCTTTCAATTTTTCATCGCAGTATAGAAAAAGTATCGATCAATTACCCTCTACCTTCTGCCTACCACCATACCTTCGACCCTAGAGTCGAGAGGCTGACCAATCAAGGAACTAATTTCCACCCCTTATCATCCTGTCACGGTGAAATTTCGAATCCTAGCATCTTTAGTATAAGAAGCTAGAAATTTTTTAAATTTGTTGGTAAAGTATGTAGATTTAATTCCGAAAAAATAATTCCTATGCATAGATGCGTCCTTTCTGGGAAGAGAATTAAATTGCAACACTGGGAAATTTTTAATTTGGAATTTGCCGAATGTGAATTAACAAATTTTTAATTTTATAAAGCGACTATTAAGAAAATAGATATTTCAGAGAAAGGGTTGAACTTCCAACCCCTTGTATCAGTGAAATTTCGAATGTTAAAATTCTCCTAATGTAAATTCAACAAATTTTTAATTTTAAAGAGCAATTATCAAGAAAAGTATGCATTTCGGAGGAAGGGTTGAATTTCCAACCCCTTGTATCAGTGAAATTTCGAATGTTAAAATTCTCCTAATGTAAATTCAACAAATTTTTAATTTTAAAGAGCAATTATCAAGAAAAGTATGCATTTCGGAGGAAGGGTTGAATTTCCAACCCCTTGTATCAGTGAAATTTCGAATGTTAAAATTCTCCTAATGTAAATTCAACAAATTTTTAATTTTAAAGAGCAATTATCAAGAAAAGTATGCATTTCGGAGGAAGGGTTGAATTTCCAACCCCTTGTATCAGTGAAATTTCGAATGTTAAAATTCTCCTAATGTAAATTCAACAAATTTTTAATTTTAAAGAGCAATTATCAAGAAAAGTATGCATTTCGGAGGAAGGGTTGAATTTCCAACCCCTTGTATCAGTGAAATTTCGAATGTTAAAATTCTCCTAATGTAAATTCAACAAATTTTTAATTTTAAAGAGCAATTATCAAGAAAAGTATGCATTTCGGAGGAAGGGTTGAATTTCCAACCCCTTGTATCAATGCAATTTCGAATCCTGAAGTCTTTCAATATAAATTAACAAATTTTTAATTTTAAAAAGCGACTATTAAGAAAAGTATGCATTTCAGAGAAAGGGTCGAATTTCCAACCCCTTGTATCAATGCAATTTCGAATCCTGAAGTTCTCCTAATATGAATTAAGAAAAATTTTAATTTTAAAAGGCGACTATCAAGGAAAATATATATTTCAGAGAAAGGATTGAACTTCCAACCCCTCGTATCAGTGCAATTTCAAATCGTGAAATCATCCAATACAAATAAAAAAATTTTTAATTCTAAAAAGCAAGTATCAAGAAAATTGTTAATTTTAAAAAACGATTGTCAACATAACCTCAAACTTAATTGCATAACACTTTTCATATTATATCTTCTCCATAGCAAAAGTAACACATAGATAATTTATTCTAAATTCTACACATAAATTAAAATATAAATAATAAACATACATCCATCATATGTTTATCGTCACGTTACTATAATAATAATATATAACATAATAAGACAATAAGAATAACGCTTACATTATTGCAGTATATCCACATTTAGATACACTTTTAGGAAAAAATAATTAAATACCAGGACGTACATATACAATCTTGCCAGCGAAATGGTTCATATTCGTCATTAACGGGTACACATAACAAATCGAGCTATTAATACACGCTTCACCATCGACACTTTTAAACACACAGCAGCCACGTTTAAAGCAAATTGGGCCGCGCCCGTTTATTATTCCCAGAAAAAGCGTGGACAATGGCCGATCGATAGGGTTGCCCGGAGACAGGATGCAGGAAATGAAGCAAACAATCATCGAGAACAATCACAGTATCCCGCAGAGTCCCATAGTAGGATGATAGGTATGAAAATACATTCCACGAGAGGGGAGAAAAAAAGAAAAAAAGGGAAAAAAAAGAGGAGGAAGGTTCATCGAAAACGTATAACGTCGACGTTTTTATTAAAATGGAAAACTCGATGAAGCAACCCCTGGTTCATAAATATTAGGACACTTGACCCCCTCGCGTGGAAAAAATAATAAACCCGTGCTATCTGGGGAGTAATTAATCTGCTGGAATTTTCTGTCCACGTAACGATTGAAAGTAAATAATGGAAGTTTATAGAAATTATCCGCGGAATCTGCAGACCATCGTCGCCCCCCAATTTGCACCCCGTTGTACGAGTACTTGATAAGTGAAATGTGTGAATTATGGGAAAATTCGCATTGGACATTGTAGTATGTATGTAGTTGAACGATAAGAAAAATAAATGAAAATTTGATTGATAGAAATGGGAAAATTAAATGGTGTGGGTGTAGAACGAGGAAGGTTCGTTAGAAATAATGATTTTCTGACAATTCTTCAGCTTCCAGAAAAATAATTGGAAATTTAATAGACAGAAATGGCAAAATTAAGAGGTGTGGGTGTAGAACGAGGAAGATTCGTTGAAAATAATAATTTTTTGGCAATTCCCCAGCTTCCAGAAAAATAATTGGAAATTTAATAGACAGAAATGACAAAATTAAGAGGTGTGGGTGTAAAACGAGGAAGATTCGTTGAAAATAATAATTTTTTGGCAATTTTCCAGCTTCCAGAAAAATAATTGGAAATTTAATAGACAGAAATGGCAAAATTAAGAGGTGTGAGTGTAGAATAAGGAAGATTCATTATAAATAACAATTTCCTGACAATTCCTCAGCTTCCAAAAAGGTAATTGGGAATTTAATAGATAGAAATGGAAAAATTGAAACACGTGTGTGTAGAACGCAGAAGATTCGTTGAAAATAATAATTTTCTGACAATTCTACAGCTCCCATGAGTAGCCTACTGGTTACAAACAAGAGTGTTCAAATTGCAATTAAAACAAAATTGTTAAAAAGGAAAAAGGAATATTCGTGCAACTAAGGATATACGAAATAATACATTTCAGATAATTTCACGGATTCCTTCATTTTTCACAAGCCCCCCAATACTTACGATCTAGAATACATAAATTACAGTAAAAAAAAGAAAGTAAACTTAGTCGATTTTCAGAAAATTCCCCTAAGTATTTGCAAACACTATTATATATCATAAAATACAATAAGAAAAGAAAATTAATCAACTGTCATAAAAAAATTGACTAAATTCGGTAAATTTTCTGAAAATTGGTATAAGTACTTGCAGACATTATTATATATCGTAAATTACGATAAAAAAAATAAATGAACAGCTAGAAAAAGAAATGGGCGAGATGGGAAAAAATTTTTGCTCGGTCAGAGAATAATGGTAACGAGTTTCGCGTTTGGTCTCGCCGTTCCTTCGATTTCCGCGGCTGGAAACACGTCGAGATCCTTTTACTCGGTGTAACCGCGACCCACGCCGGATTAAATGGCAACTCGTGTAATCACACGGATAAACCAGTTCCCCGTAGCTGCGCTCGCTGTTCGACGCCGTGCGTTAGATAGCGCTAATGCGTGAGCTATCAGTGCCATAGGATCGAGTGCGAGGCGAAATTTCATTCGGGCTCGCTGCATTTCGGCACAGGGTTTGCGAAATCGCCTAACGAATATTGTCGAAACGCTGAAATCCTATCTTCGAGGCACCGTTTAAAAATGGTTCGCAAAATCCTCTTCCATCACAAAATCCCGATAATGAAATTATTTTTACCACCAAACTCTTCGAATTTTTTAATTTCGCAATTCTTTGCATCCAAATAGGATCCTAACCTAACCTCAACTAGGTAATTAAGTTCATTTTATTTCTATTACCAATGTAATTAAATCGGACAGAAAATAATAAAAGATACAATTATTATTCCTGGAATTATAATTATTATTCATTGTTATTCTTCGCGACGAGATTCAAAAAGCCCGCCATTATTTAAAAAATTCTTTACCTTGCAGAAGTATTGGGATTTCCAGCTCGATTTATTCTTGAAACTATATCGCGTAGATCCATAAGCCGCTAATTTTCTAACCTACAAAAATTTCCCAAACCGCGAAGATTTTACCTCTCCAAACTCCCCATCCAATTTGCAAACATTCTCCAGCTTCCTCGCGTTACAAAACTGTATTCAAACCCTGGCACAGTCTCCGATATCCGCGTGTACAAAAACACGAAGCGAGGTTCGCGCAGCGCGGAAGACGCATTACAAAATGAGAGCCGCGATGCGAGGATATAGAGGCAGATCGATCGGCGCGCCGCCCGCGGAGGGTGGCGGAAGCACCGCGAAGCAGTCGGAGAACGCAGCGCTGCGGTTAAACCGCGTAAAATGGGAAAGACAACAGCGCGGACGGCGAGTTTCTGTAGAGGGATGCAAACCGTTGCATTATCGATTCCGGTTCTCGAAATCGTTTCAAAGAACCGTTATCTTCCGTGCCCGTTGTAGAGAACTGAAATCGGGGAAAATATCGATTTTAGTTACCGGGATCCAGCAGCATTCGAGGTAACGGTTCTATTTCGGTTCTGCATCGGTTACCGTTACGGTTCTCAGTGATACGAATACGTGTGTATTTTTACGTACGTATATGGGCCGTTTATTTTGAAACTGGCGCAAGTCCTTTTCTGTCATTTCGAGAAAATTAAGGGTTACCTTATTTGTTGATTAGAAAATATAGGTTAATTATGTCAGGTCAGACAATGTTTCTACTAATTTATCAATATGTAATTTGATCATACAAATTTCTTCTAGACGAATTTAACTAAAATAATGTATATTTATGGACTGTAAATGGACTTATACCACTTTTAAAATAAACGGTCCATATACTTTATATAGGGTGTTCCATTTAAATCGGTCAAATTATTCATGAAACTGAAAAATGTTTTAAATAGAAATTGAATAATTTTAGCAAGGGTTTTGTGTACATACGAGACGTATGTACGTAATTATGTACTAGGATTTTATTATTGGGTAATTAGAAATTTCACGAGCATAATATTTATGTACGTGAAGCTCCAATATTGTTTTAATTAAATTAGTTTTTAATTAATTTCTCGCGACGTGGAACAGGATTTTTAAAAACTAGATTGAAAGTCCATTTTTTGTAACTAAAATTTTATTTTTTAATTTCATTCGTATAGCACGTTGCTATATAATTTATATTTAAATTTCAATATTCAAAATAAATTTCTATTTTTTGGTGTAGGGAGTGAATCGATTTGACAAATGAGTGGATCATATATACTATATATACTATATATACTATAGTGAAAATTTTATGAATTCAACAATAAATTGGTAATTGATAAATTTGGAAATAGAATTAACAGGAATTATAATTGAAAATTAACGTAAATTCGATTTAAGTAAGAATATTTTTCGTTTTAATAGTCACAAGTGATATCATTTAGGCTCTTTGTATGCGACTAACTGTTTTGGGGCGGAGTTTTATATATTCCTGGAAACGTTTCAACCCCCGGTTTCTACCAGTGGTCCGCATGGTAATTTCATAAGGCAAGCAAAGTTCTCCCCTCTAGTGGAAAACGTCTGTAATTTAAATACGACTCCGTACTCGCGAACCGTTTCACGCATCTGCCTTTTCCACGACCCTGATTTTCCGCACTTTATTTCAAACGACCGATTAAAAATAACCACGAGGGAACTTCGGAGTTTCTTTTACATCGCGCGATACTTCAAACTCCTTCCGCGGTACTTTCTAATATTCTAATTTCAGAAATACTTTATTTTCTTCGATATCGCGTCTGTTTTCATTTCGTTATATGGAAATGGGAATTTCCCGTCGCGAAAATATTGGGAAATTTTGTTTCACTTTGGGACGAAGATGGAGAAATAATTTTACGAAATTGGAGAAATAATTTTACGAAATTATTGGTACTGGAATCTTAGCATTATCGAAAAATGAAGTTCGGAAAATAATTTCTGAACATTTCTAACGCATCATAATTTCTGCATTACCCCAAAAATAAAATTTCGAAAATAATTTCTTAAAATTTCCAACTTTGAAAATTGGAGAATTTTCCTATCCAAAAATTGCGTCGTAAATAGAAAATCGGAGACGAAGAAACGGAATTTTTGGATAGGAAAATTTGAGAATTTCCAACTCTGAAAATTTTCAAATTTTCATTTCCAAAAATTGCGTTTTTTCTTCTTCGATTTTCTATTTACAAAACACTTAGAAAACACTTCGTATCGGTTTCGTCGTTTTCGTGGGTCATAAATTTGCCCGAAGATACTCGTGGAACGAAGAGTCATTTCTGGACCGCGATTACAAACAGCGTGTCTTTTGCGCGCTGAGGTTGCTCTTTCAGCAAAAATATCGTAGAGAATTTTCCAACAGGCATTCCGGAGATTCGACAAACACGGCCTGCGTTGCGAAACTCTTTCGTTTGTGCGAGAAACTCCTCGGCAAACAGTGCTTTCTCCGTGCTTATTTTGGAGACACTTGCAGACCGGCCTTTAAGAAATATTTCCTATAAAACGATCTTCGACATCTTTAAGTATATTTGGACAATTCCAAGTTTCTACGTCATTAGAAATAATGAATATTCATGTGACTTTAGAAAGTATACAATCAGAATGTAGAATTTACAATGTAATATCAAATAATGATACAATCATATGACAATTGGAATAATTCCAAATTTCTCTAATACAAAATATAATCTACATTTGATTTATTTAAGAAATTGATTTGAAATAAAATAATAAATTAATATAGTAAAATATTATAATATTTTACTATATTAATTATATTATAATATTACTATAAAAATATTATAATATTTTTATAGTAATATTATAATATAATTAATATAGTAAAATATTAAATAATATATCACGAAATAAAAAATGACAGATGATATAATAATAATGATACAATGGTATGACAATTTGAATAATTCCAAATTTCTCTAATACAAAATATAATCTACATTTGATTAATTTAAGAAATTGATTTGAAATAAAATAATAAATTAGTATAGTAAAATATTAAATAATATATGATGATATAATAATATAATAATTTGAATAATTCAAAGTCCCTTTACCATAAAATATAATTTACATCCGACTAATTTCAAAAATTAACATAAACAAAAATAATAAATTAATATAGTAAGATGCAAAATAATACATGTTACGAGATAATCAAATAATTTAATTAATTCAATTGTTTCTCTACCGTAAAATACAATTTACATCCAACAAATTTCAGGAAATTAATATGAACTAAAATAATAATATAACAGCATAAATACCAATCGGTTTCAACTCGATGTAAAAATAATTACACGAAAGCAGTCGTATTCGATTTTACAAAACCGCTGACGAATACGAATTGGCACGTTGATGCAGTTGTGAGCACCCAATGACAGAAAAGCAAAAACACGATCATTTTCGACTACCCAGCAGCCACGACAGCTAAATAAATTTGAGGCGAAATAATTCCCGCATTAACTCCACTCGAATAAATTTCCTTCTCCCACCAAACACTTCTGCAATAATAACAGACACGAACACGAAACGTCATAACTAAAATAATTAAAACAATCAACAAGATAGTACGAATAATCGAAACAATTAGCAAAATAATAACAATAAAATATACAATCACTCGATAATTATTAAAATAATAAAAATAAAAAAACATAATCACTCGATAATTACCAAAATAACAAAAATAAAAAATAAAATCACTCGATAATTACCAAAATAACAAAAATAAAAAATACAATCACTCGATAATTACCAAAATAGCAAAAATAAAAAATAAAATCACTCGATAATTACCAAAGTAAAAAAATAAAAAATACAGTCACTCAATAATTACCATAATATCAGAAAAAAAAGTACAATCACTCGATAATTACCAAAATTAAAACAAATAATTCCCCAAAAATTCCCTAGATATTTTCCCCGTGCAAAACATCGAGATAACGTTATCGCGAATAAATTTCGTTTACAGCTCTCTTATCGTCTCTCCTTCGGTTCATACTTCTGCAGAATCCAAGGTTGCCGATATTTTCTCGCAAAACGAATCGATACCATTTTTTTTCCTCACTATCTTCTGCCAATAGCGGTCACTGGCTGTGATTAAGGGAGTCTCAGCGGAGTTAATCGGTCGTGAGGATGTAAACAGGCTGTACCTTCTTTCCTCGCACGCACAGTAACCATGATCTATGGTGGTGGCCTGTCCGCGAAAGGAAGCGAGCAGCTCTCTTACCAAAGGGGAGCTCATTAGGAATCCGCCTTAACTCGTTCGACTTTTCTGCACACCTCGTTAAGCCGGCAATTGGCCAACGATCGTGTGTATACTCTTTTTCCTCCAAATTAGCACTATTGCAGAGGGTCTGTCTCCGGGAAATCGATGCTCCTGTTTTGCAACGGACCCCTATCCATGCCATCCAATAGCAAACTTTCCGGGCAACTCCTGTTCCTTGCTTTTTGCACCCCGGATCCCAGTTTCCCGAAATTTATGAGTGGTGAGGGTAGGCTAGACTAGGTTATGTTAGGTTATGTTAGGTTAGGTAAGAATTTCGCGTTAGGATGGCCATCGTGGGGGTTTTAGTGGGTAAAAATCCCTCATAACCTCACCCCCTCCCCTAGGGGGGTCGGGTATCTTTCGAAGATTTCCCTCTCCACGTAAAAAAAAAAAAAAAGAAAACAAGGTTAGGATGGATGAAGTTAGGTTAGGTTGTGTGAGGTTAGGTTCGAAGAGACAATTTCTTTGAATTGTTTTATTTAATTTGCGGAAGCTGCGTTGATAATAAACGCGGTTCAAGGATTTCTTTTCACAGCGATTTAACGGTAGAGCCACAGACCTATAATGAGCAGCCGAGTATGTTATACGCGAATGATAATAATCGCTGTGGTATGGCAGTGAAAGGCAAATAGCAGTGCAAAATTATGCTTCATAAATAATATTACGTGTAATGATATATATTAATATAAAATATTCGAGGCAAGCCGTTTTCACCGTTTTGGTAATTCCAGTGTTACGCTCGCCAGGGACGTATCTTTTTCAAGTTAATACCACCGTTAATATTAAAATAAATTGCTATTAAAGGTAATATTCGACCAGGTCTTTTTATTCATTTTTGGCAGATGCTATGGCGAATGGTTCTTCAACTGATTCTAATCCTCTTTTTGTTTATAATAATAATGATTTTCAGGAAACTAAACGCGCACACATGAGCCAGTATCCTTGAAGAGATTAAGGGGGGTATTCATGTAATCGGGCTTTAGAAAATCGATTTTTTTTTTCTTATGTTTTCTCAAAGTATGCGTTTCCGAAAATGTGTGTGTGAAAAGATTTGTTCGAATTCGTAAAATTAGCGAAGTTATGGCTGTTTAAAGTGCAGCGTGCAGGCACTGTACAATGGGCAACGAAAACTTCAAACGCGTTTTTCTCGAAACCATGTTTTTTGAACTTGCTCACGGGATATCTCGCGTTTTGATTGACCGATTGACTCGAAATTTGGAGGGGAACTTCACAGAACGTACTTCTATCGTGAGATCCATGGATTTTAAAATCTGACTTTTATTTCTATTTTTCTTCACCACGCAAAGGTCGAAAACCCGAGGAAAATCGATATTTAAACTTCAAAATGCAGCCATTTTTTTAATTTTCGAAATTTCGATTTTACGATGATTCACGTTATAGCCTTATTCATACTAATCAACATCCTTTTTAGTTTTTTCATTTCGGATAATCAGATGATCCAAAATCACGTCTGTCATTCGAGCCCGTTTTCAAAAACACGTGTTACCCAAGGCTATATATAATTTCCACAATTTCCAATAATTTCGTTAAAAAAAAATTGGAAATATTCTTCAAGTATAAATAAATTTGACTGCGAAAACTGCATATCAAAATGTATCATGGTTTCCTTTGAAAAAAATCCCAAAAAGTCAATTTTTATTAGGCGGATTACAAGAATACCTGTTTAAGTGAGTGATTGTTTCTGGTAAAATTAATTTTGAATTTTATCCAAATGCTGATTGGATGATTAGGTGTCTATTTATTGTTTATTATTATACTATGATCTATGGGTTATTTATCATATTCTTCGAAGTGGCTGTTGTTGAAAAGAATGAAGGATTTTGGGGTATCCTTCCGTAAAATGTGGTTAATCAAAATGACAGGAGTTTGGTGGAAATGTAGCTTTCTCCAATCGCAGAGAAGTCGTAACCACTGCTCTCGCTGATTTATGGATTTCTACATCTTGGACTATCGTGTCCTAAATTTGTAAAAGGTCAGAGGTCCAAGGTTCATTCGCGTTAAAAACTGAAACGAAAATACGTGCAAGACAGATAACCTACTTGAGCACCGATTTTTCCAATTTGGTACGAATCTAGGGAATTCCTAGTTTTTAATAATTCACGTAACATTTACAAGTCACTTACAGCTCACGAGGAATGTTCATCCTGAATTCCCTTCTGAGAATAGAACAACTCTAAACTCACGTATTTACAATAGCAATCGTGCCATTCTAGTACCTATATATTTTACTTTTTAATATTTTAAATAACATTTGAAGTGGATACGATTCGTCGATTATAAATTATTTTATTAAATCACGAAGAATATTCCATCCCGATTTTTCGAATTTTAATTAAGTGTATGAAGGAAGAATATTTTTAAAATCAACCCCTTTTTAGTGGCAAGTATGTGAAATACTATCTACAATTTTGCCAAATCATGTGCGAAATGTAAACAACCCAAAGTGTGTCTTACATCCAATTAATCCAACGAAATTCCTTATGGCTATCAGCATTTCCCCAAATGTACAATTCCCTAGCAGATACCCCCGAGAGTCTCATAACTCCTCGCCTCCATCTCATCGGCAATCTTGTCCATACTCAGCCCCAACATCGCAATTAGCCCAATCATGCCTGTTCGAATCGGTTTCCCGGTGTGAATCCGCGATTACAAAGCTGTCATCGCATCTCATATGATTCCCCATATACGCACACGTGACATCCAACAGCAACGAACAACATCGATCCAACAAACAATCAGGAAATCCCATGAACGACCAAATGTCTACAGAGGTTCATAAATAAATCGGAAAACAAACTTTTCAATTAAAACAAGTCGAAAAATCAACGTAATATCTACAAAACGTCTACAAACAATCGCGATAAATTGAAGGAAATATTTTTTAATTAAAACGAATTACGCGAAATCGAAAAATCGAGCGAATGTTTACAAAAAGGTCACAAAAATTCTCGATGAATTCGAGAGAAATTAAAAGCGGTAAAATAAATTTTTTTAATGGAAATAAATTGGAAGGGACCGAGAAAAATGTCGGAAAATCGAAATTTCTACGAAAACCAAAGAAAAAATCGGAAAGAATCGAAATACATCGAAAGTTATCGAAAGTTTTCGAAATCGGATGAAACGAACTGAAAGAATCGAAGGAACATTCCGGAATGCTTCCAAAAACTCACACTGAACCGAAAAAAATCAAAGAAAACCAAAGACGCGTAAAACGAAATTAATTTTTCATCGAAATAAATCGAAGAGAATAAAGAAAAAAAATGGAGTGATCGACGAAAGGGAGAAAAACATGAGAAAGAATGGAGACACACGGAAAGTAATGGAAACCCCAGAGAACTGCGACATGCAAAGCGAAAAACAGCAATCGCAGGTTCGAAGGTGGCAACCAGCACCGTATCCCGGCCGTGTACTCTCGAGCATCCCGATTTCCACGCAAGGCCGAGTCGCGGGCGAGCGTGTACCAAAGGGATTCCAAGTGAGAATATGCGTACACGTAGACACAACAGCGACACAAAGTGACGATCTTACCGGGCAAGGATCGTTGGAGGAGCACGCCTACGCCTATCCGCACGTGCACGCGCGTGTGAGCGGCACGCAGGTGTGCCGCATGTGTGCACAGGTGTGAAACTACGCGTCCGTGTGTGCGCGTCAGACGTACGGAATAGACAGAGGAGCCAGACCGAGAACCAGACTCTATATGTACTATATTATCTACTATACGTGGCCGTGTACACGTATGCACGCCTCACACATATACACATATGTACGCGTATATGTACACGCGTATATATTCGAGAGATGGAAACAGAGAAGAGAGATCGAGGCGAGTATTTCGCGGTGAATGGCGAAAGCACGACTCGTGAATCGTTAGAGCGGCACTGGCGAGGGGACGAGGAAGCGTCGCGACGCCCATACCCCGAGTCTGCGCCGTCGCGACGCGTCCCTTTGTCCCCCACGAATTTCTCTCCCGTCCACCGCACGCGAGCGTAGCCTTCGTGTCTTCCTTCCGTCTCGCTCTCTCTCGCGAGCCATCGCGCTCTGTCCTCCTCGCGGCATAGAGTCTCCGGAGTCTAGAGGGGCGACTCTATGCCAGAAACCGGCACACCGGGCCCGGGAAGCGCCATCGCTGGGAGAGTGGCTCGTCGCACTCCGCTGCCTTCTCCGTTGTAATTCGACGCGCCCTTTGTCACAGCGCTGCGAGTCTGCCGCGATGTCGAGCTTCTCGCGGACACGATGGGACTCGAAAACCTTCTCGTCTCGCGATGTGGCGGGGTGGTAGGGGGAGGGCGGAGGTGTGGAAGGCGCTTTGTCGATGGCGGGAGTGGGTGGTGCGGGTGGTGTCGGGGACGTTCGTGTCTTGGGCTGCATTGGGGTTGGAGATGGTCGAGATTGGGCAGTGAAATGGATGTTGGGTTTTCTTAACGCTAGAACTATATGCCAACTTATAATCAGTGACTAAATGTATCATGCAATGAAAATTATGATGATAATGGTACGACGAAGACGTAATATCTATTTAAATAAAAAGTCGATATTAATTTTGTCGTAAACTGCCATATTTTTTCAGGAATTGCGAAAATAAAATATTCGAAAGGAATTATTTTCACTGACTGTGGCAGTTCTAATGTTGACAGTTTCACGGTTTGTTAAGTTTATTATGATTGGTCGAAAAATGAAAGAAGGATGTTGAGAGATGGAATAAAATTGATAATGAATGAGGAATTTTTCGATTGGAATAAGGATGTTTTATCGTTTTCATCGTTTATGGTATTGCACGCGTCATTGCTCGACGCCATCTTGGATGAAAAATGAAAGGAAAATATTGAAAGATGGAATAAGAAATATTGAAAAATTAATAATCGATGGGTGGTTAGGTTGAACGTGGAATTTTTCGATTGCAAAGGAGAGGATGTTTTCGTCGTTTTGCACACGCGATCGCTCGACGCCATCTTGAATCGCACGTATAAGAAATAATCGTTCATGTGCAGAGAGTTGGGTGAACCTGTGCATATTAGATGTTCTTGAGAGTTTTCTGAGGTTTTGAAACTAGCTATAGTGATATTAGGGTTTTTCTTAGGATTCTTAGAAAGTACTAGAATTAAACATTCCTACGATCATGGCAACTGAAATCTCGAAGAGATTAGAATCTAAGTGGACGAGTGGGTGAATGATGAGACATTTATACTTTGTGATGAAACACAGAAAGTAGTTCTTATTGCGATAGCGAGGAATGCTGTTAGTCATAGCCATATCTGTGGGAGTTAAAGTCTAATGGACTGCTACTGGATGAACAATAAGATTTTTGCAATTTCTAATAATCACGGTAAAAACACCTCCACTATTTATAATGACTAATGAAGAACAATATAATCTTCGATTAATAATAATAATAAAATTTTCCTCGTGTACTAAAACTTATAACCACAAATTTACGTTACTACTGAGGCGCCATCTGCAACGCCATCTACGAGAGTAACGAACGCTGCAATAAACTTTTACTATCCCCAATACGATTTTTCTCAAGCACCAGAATCAGAAATTACGAATATTCTTTCCTCTCCGATTTCAAAAATTACAGTTACGCTATACCGAGGCGCCATCTACAGCGCCATCTACAAAAGCGAAAAGTATTAAAACAACTTTTATCCACTCCCAATAGATTTCTTCCCGAGCCTCAAAGGTTTAATCTACCAGTACGCTTTCTTTCTCGTCAAAGAAAAATCACAGTTGCGTTATTATCGTGTCACCCTATATATATGTCCCTACGGAAATTCGCCAGGAAGAAAGTCCGAAACTATAATGTCCAGAACCCATGCCCTTTCACGATAATAATTCCAATAACCCACAGCCTGCAGCTCGGAGTTGCTGCCGACACAATAAAATACCGATTCTATCACACGGAATAACGAACGTAAAGGATTATCGGGTCGGCATTGTGTAACAGATTCCGGGCTCGCCTCGATCCACCGCGTCGTGTGTCACCGATCGCGAAGATACAACAGCTCCGGCGAAACGGCCCTTCTCTCTTCGCCGAGCAATCCCCGCGGGAGCAATCGCGCAAATATTTACGCGGGCTCGTGTACACGTCGGCTTTAACCCTTTTATTCGAGTGCAGCTGAAAGGGTTCGACCCGGCCCGCCATTGGCCGACGTTGCCTCCTTATCTCGAGCAGCAGCTTGCACGTGGAATTGAAGTTCCGTCTCTCGGGAGGTAAAAACCGAGTTGATCGATGCTTTAAAGAATAGATTTTTGACGTGGAAGTTCTCGTTCTCCTCTTTTTCGGCAGCGTCGTTACGGCGGGGCTACGCGACCGTGCATACGCTGCACGGCAGCGCCGGTGTGCGCATGCGCGGTGGAACCTTGATAAGTAACTGTACAGGATCTGCTGGTACGGTTTAAAACGGGAAAATTATATTTAGTATGCGAAGTTAGTGGGTTGGAAATAAGCGTTAGCCATGATGGAATATGTATGTCGAATTTGATCTATAGTCACCGTGGACGGAGTGAAGATCGTTTATGGTACAGTGATTATAGTCACACGTGTTATGCATGCTTGCGAGAGCTCGGTACTGCACGATTTCGGACATTTACGATAAACAACGAGTACTCGGCCACGGGTGGGTATAGTCACGAAAATGTATAGTCCCGTTCGGCGACTATATTCGCTAGATTATACAGCGAACGTCTTGTTCCGTGTAATCGTAGTCAGTCTGAGTGTGCATTGTGTACTTGAGTGTGCATAGTCCTGTTCTACTGTAGTCTGGATGACTATAATCACTTGAACTATACAGCTAATGACCAACTCTGGTTGTGTAAGACTATAGCCATTTAATACTATGACTACAACAAGTAGGTATAGTCACGAAAATGTATAGTCCCGTTAGGCGACTATATTCGCTAGATTATACAGCGAACGTTTTGTTCCGTGTAATCGTAGTCAGTCTGAGTGTGCATTGTGTACTTGAGTGTGCATAGTCCTGTACTACTGTAGTCTGGATGACTATAATCACTTGAATTATACAGCTAATGACCAACTCTGGTTGTGTAAGACTATAGCCATTTAATACTATGACTACAACATACAAAGAACGCTCCTGCGTGACTATAACTCGTCTTATAGATACACTGTTCGCCTAAATCAGTGGTGAGTGACTATAGTCACTCAAAATATACGCTAAACGTCTAACGTAAGGTGACTATAGTCACTAGTTCTGAGCTACGAACGTTTTAACTGCGAGTGACTTGGACCATCCTATATTGCGACTATACCACATGACGAACAATTCTTGCGTGACTATAATAACTCGCATTGTAGGTACATCGATCGCCCAGGTCACCGCCGAGTGACTATAGTCACTCGGAGTGCAGAATGCTCAGCGTTGGGAACAATATAATCGCCCGGTAATAAAGCAAGAACTAAACCTACAGTCAGAGGAAGTTGTCATGCACAGAGAAAGAGAATAAAAATGTCCGCCGTTTGTGAATGTCTGAAAACTCCGGTTGGTTACCGCGACGGAAGATCAAAGACACGAGAAACTCACGTGCTTTGAACTTTTTTCGTTCCTCGTCAGCCTCTCCCTCGAAAAACGAGCAACGCAGTTCGTAAAGGTGTTTTCTTCTGAAGAAGTCCCGCGAAGATTCGAAAGTTAGTTGGTCAGGGAAATGGATTAACACTTGGGACCCGGGGCTGTACCCGGCTTTGCGTATTTCTTCTTTGAACATTTTTAAGCAAGTGTGTCAACCGGGTTTGGTAAGCTCGGTAAAAAAGTATAACCTTATTCCTCATGAAATTCTTACCCGGCCTCTACGAATATCATTTCACCAAAATTACGGAAAATTATATTATATACAGATATTAATTCGTGTATCTAATTATCTATTATGATATACACCAAGAAACTTTATTTATAGAATTATTTAAAGATCGCTTTAAAATATTACCAACCTATCTAAAACAATTCAGAATTTTAGTTAAATATACGAACACCTATTAAAAATATTTAAAATAAATATTCGATTTTAATTAATTAAAATTTGGGAGAAATAAATTCTAAATAAAAACATTTCCTACAGTGCATATCATTGCCAAGAATAGTCATTCGATAAATATACTACCTTAAAATTTGTTCATACAGTTTTTAAAAAATTCCCATGTTTTTAAACAACAATTTTCAACTCGATTTTATTAATGATAAAATTTCCAAAAATGTCGAAAAATCATAACCTTAAAAACAAAAAGTTCATATCCCAACCTGTTGCCCCGGAACACGCCCAAACATTCCGCCACACCCCCCACCCCCGCGGGCCGAAGGAATTGAAGCCAAAATGGAGGACCGTCGTTCGCGGCCCCTCGCGAGCCGCAATCGTCGCGAGCACGAGAATAATACAAACCGTATTATACATCCCGAGGCGACGACTTAATCAGATTAGCAGGCAACGCCTTCCAATCCGTTTCATTCACCAAGTGACCCCAAACGGGCGTGTGCAGAAAAAGGAATAGAGTGCCGGGCACAAAGGAACGTGGCCGAGCGGTGTTCGCGATAGCGTTTCAATAAACGAAGGAGAAAAAGAAAGAGGAAAACGCGGCGCAGAGAAAGGATTGGAAAAAAGGTCGGCGACCCCGTGGACTCGCGTGGCCAAAGGCATTTAAGTGCGCGCGTAATTACGCGCGGCGGCAGAGGGTGCGCGCTTCGCTTTTCTCACGACCCTCCCCACCCCTCGGACACGCGGCACCCCTCGGCGCCGGAGAATCGGCAAGGTGAGTGCGTCGCGTTCTTTGGTCGCTTCAATTGTGCGCTCATACACAGGGTGGCCTGCAATTTCTCGTACTTTTTCTTGCACTACACATTTTGTTTTTATATTATTCTTATTTCATTTTTATTTTTATATTATTCTTATTTCACTTTTATTTTATTTGTATGTATTTTTATATTCTTATTTCATTTCTATTTTATTTTATTTTTATATTATTCTTATTTCATTTTTATTTTTATATTATTCTTATTTCACTTTTATTTTATTTGTATGTATTTTTATATTCTTATTTCATTTCTATTTTATTTTATTTTTATATTATTCTTATTTCATTTTTATTTTTATATTATTCTTATTTCACTTTTATTTTATTTGTGTGTATTTTTATATTCTTATTTCATTTCTATTTTATTTTATTTTTATATTATTCTTATTTCACTTTTATTTTATTCGTGTTTTATTTTTATATTATTATTTTACTCTTACTTTCTTCTGATTTTTATTCCACGTTTACTTTCATTTTCTATTACCCTAATATTCTTCTTCTATTATTTCTATTTCAGATTCGTTTTATTTTTATTTTACGCAGTACAAGCGACAGGACAGAATTGTTTATACCTTGTCCAGTGAGAATTATGGAAGGCAATAAATTATTTTTGCTTTATTCGCTCGAAATGCCGGAATAAAATTATTTTTATTTCAGCCAGTCAAAATAACGGGGCAAACTGAAATTATTTTTATTTTATCCAGTCAAAATAATGCAACGGATTAAATTTATTATGGAAATGCATAAAATTCTTCATGTTTTATCCGATTAATAAATAAAATTTCCCAAATTAATTCAGCCTAAGTTCTAACTAATTCAGATTAAATTAGTTGATTTACAATTTCTAATACTATTTTCAAAAAACGAAAAATTACTCCTCGATCCTGTCACGATACAAATATTTTTCACTTTTCTTTTAATCGAAACATATAAAATACACATGTCATAATCCATAACGAAAGAATCGAGGGATAATAGTAATTTTGGATAGGCGAAGTACCGATTGCGTTGCACGAAATTTCGTCTCACCCGGTGTGTTGCTACGCCTATGAAAAAGCGACTTTTGTAACTGGTATCGCAACCCTTTGCGAATTTCTTTCATTCGGAGGCTCGAGCTGGACCCTTCGGGGTGTTTGGTACGAGGATAATTCGCGTTGGGTGGGGTAAGGCGGTTATTTGCAACGATTGGTTGTCGGGTGTTGTATCGGGGATGTTGTGGTGGGTTTGCTCGAGTCTACAAGACGTTTCATTTAGGAAATTCTATGGAGTGGTCGAAGGTACCGAAACGAGGCGTAAATATGTATGTGCACGAATGTACACGTATAAATAAACCTCCTGGAAATCGTAGGCTAACCGAAAGGGGTGTTTCAGCTGGTAGCTGGAGGTTTGCGGAGGGTGTTCCAAGCAGGTTTCTTTTGCATGCAAATTTTTTAACGTTCTGCTCGTCGATAATCGAAATAACAGTCCGAAGGGACGATTTGAAAATTGAAAAATTAAAATGACAGTCTAGACTTAACACTTTAACTGCCACGTGGCGTCACAGGAGAAACCGTATATATGACCGTGGTTGGTCATATACGAACAACGAGGCAGTCGAAGTATCATAAGAAGACGGAAACTGGTCTTGAGACACGGAAAATTGACGAAAGAACGAGAACACGATAACACAAACTCAAAATTCGTAAACTGATTTAACTTAGGAAAAAAACACAAAGGTAACGAAACGAAAACACTCAAAGAGGCACTCTTTTTAAACTCTCTTTTCAAAACCAAGCGACTCACGCTTGTGCTGGTCACAATTGATTTCTAAGGACTCTGTTTTGGTCGTCAAGGACCACGCTTTTATGCTTTTCTTAACCTACGCTTCACCTCCCAGCTGGAACCATGCGACTTAATTTTGTTAACTAAAATAATTTTTCCATTTGCTTGCAGAAAATATTGATCGGTTTACAATTTGTTTTTGTTGGCAATAGCCGATTCGCAATTTCTTTGAAAATGGTAGCCTACAGTATTAACCGGTGTTATTTATCAACAGACATTTTGCCCGGAGCCTGCAGACTTCTCAAAGAGACTGCGTTTCACGTCCCAGCTTCTTATGCGAGTTTGAGGCTACTGGATTTAGACGCAGACCTAAATAAAAAATTGATAACAGCCGAGAAGTTCAATCACGAAGCATCCCGAACCTCTCGCAGACGTATCCACTCCAAGATTAAAAGACCAAAGGAAAGGGAACATCTGAGGGCGCCAGGGAATACTTCAGACGAAGTTGCGAATGAGTCCTCCTCTTCCCTCGATCTAATCGAAACTCTGCAACCACGTGGTTCCACGTGTCTTACAGATCATTTTAAGACACGTATATGTACGAGATCCGCTTTATTTTTAGCCAAACAGTATTGTCTTTGTCCCCTAGAGTGCAGCCATAACTCCGCCCTGTTTCGACGGGCAGAATTTCCTTCGAGGAATCCTATGGTTACGACTCGGGTCAACGGGAGAACTGGGTGGCATAGCAGGCCCTTACGTCTTTTTTCCGCTCGCCTAATCTCTCGTCTAACTTTAGAAGCCAGCAAGTGGGCCACTTCCAAACGGAACCTCTCGGAAATCCGACGATTCCACGAATCGTCCTACTCGCCCATGTCCAGGCCCTAGGCACAGACCCACAGAGTGACGAAATAGGGTCTAACCTAGAAATTTTGCGGTTCTACGGGATTCCATGGGTCAGAGGAACTGTTGGACCATCGACTCGTACCATTTTTCTTTCTTTCTCTCTTTCCCCGTGCAAAAGCTGAACAATCGATGAAAGCGTGCACACGTGGGCACGAGGTACCCAATGCCTATCAGGCATCTACGCTATCAGGTAAAAATACGCTTTATCATCCCGTTATCGCCACTTTTGTCAGCCTCGTGGCTCTTCCAGTGAGTAATAGCCATGGTCGACCCGTGGTTATAAAATATTCCACGTTTGCTGTTTGCAACTTTTTATAATTTCATACTACAGACTGATGGATGATCGTTGACTCTGGTAGCAATACTTCTCTTGTTTCACTTAGGTTATATAGGGTGGATTTAAAGGTCAATTTTTATGTGAACTGTTATTTTTTAAGAAGCATAATTTTATGGGGTTTCGTGAAATTGATTTTCGTCGACGTACGTGTCTTGGTGGAGAGATGAAAATCTGATGCATTTGCAATTAGTAAGAAGATCAATGCAGGATTAAAATTGCGCGTTTGTTAGCACGGATTATACTGTTTATATAATATTCATTAATGATCGGGAATGGGAGTGAACGTTTTCTGACACGTGCCCACTTTTTAACAATTTTATAACAACAAAAATCACAATTTTTATGATTACGTTGACTTTGAAAAAATTAAATGTTAATTGCAGAATTAAGAGAATTAAGAAATGTTAAGTAGGAAGATAAATACTGACTTTTGGTTATTAAAAATGTAACAAAATTATATTATATATTACATATGAAATACTACATCTTTGTTATTCATTATTATAGTAATATATAAATTAATAATTTAATATAAATATTTATTAATAATAATATTTGTTATGGCATATTTACACAATAATATTTGGCTCCAGAGTATAATAACAAAATAATTTTTAAAAATGTAATTTTTGTGTACTGAATGCTAAATATAACATGGGACGTTTTCAGTTGCATCGTGCAAGTAAATAGGTTCATTAATAGTGATTCACGAAGCACTTATTTTTATACACACTGACACATGACACATCGTGCAACACCACATAGTGCACATTCCTTTCTTTCTTTTTTTTTCCAGTGAAAATAAATAGACGTTCGTTAGACATTTATGCGATAAAAGAAGACAGGTTATCAGTTTGATCATGTGTTATCCACGCATCGATCACATGCATTTGTTTTCCTTTGCTATACCGTCTTATCTCGCCGGAACATCCATAATAATTTCGCGATTCTAGAATGATCAAAATCGTCTGATATTGCGTTTTCGGACACCAAAAAGGTGGACCATATATCATATTCATGTATCATACACCCGTTATATATTAAAAAATTTTACAAGACAGTTTCTCGGGTTTTATTTAATCAATTATACCGAATCTGTGAAATTATGTTTTCTATTAAATTTCCGCGAAATTGGAAGGTTTCATTTACGTTTTAATTAATAAAATATGCAAAACAAGGATTAACACGGCATTATTTAAATTATTTATATTATTTATGTTATTGGTATTATATTGTTTATGTTCTTCGTATTATACGAGAAAAATTCTCACGCAACGCGAATTGTTTATTATTTTATTTTCATGCGATCTCTCATTGATAATAAAACAGAGAGGAAAAAAAATAAATAAAAAAGAATAAAATAAAATAAATAAGAGATCGAGGCCTATGCGATATACGGTCTATTGTATACGACCTGTTCAAACATATAAAATTCCTTCCTATTCAATACAATACAATACAATAATTAACATATACACGAACCAAAAAGAAAAAAGTAAACAAAAGATCGAGGCCTATGTGATATACGATCTATTCTACATAACCTCTTCAAATATATAAATTTTCTTTCTACTCAATACAATGCAATACAATAATTAACATATACACGAACTGAAAAGAAAAAGAAATAAAATAAAATAAAATAAAATAAAATAAATAAAAGATTGTGGTCTGCTATACGGGAGTACACTGTACGTATATAATCTCTGCAAACATATAACATTCCTTCCTACCCACATTTTCCCGATAAATACATAGATGGCATACAAAATAAAATAAAATAAACAAAAGATCGAGGCCTGTTATACGGGAGCCCACTGTACGTATATAATCTCTGCAAACATATGAGCTGTTCACTGCACAAATCGATTAACTCCACTTTTTGAAAAATCTTAAATTCAAGTATCAAAGCACTTGGTACAGTCATAACTTTTTATATTTATAATAACTTTCCCCGATAATTAAGATTAACACCGTTAAACGACGAAAATTTTTTGGCCACCGAATAATAAATAATTTATTTCAGAGGTCGCTTTGATTAACTCCGTACTCTAATGTAAATCGTTGCAATAATGCAACTCGAATGCACTAGCAAGCCACGAATGATAACGGTGAATTTTTTAGCGCCGTCTTATCAGAATTTAAGTAAAATTTGGTAAAATTTAAATTTATTACTTTTTTCACTCGCCAAATCGATTAACTCTTCCAGTAACATAAAAATGGTAACATTGCCAACGATTACCTTTTGGCTATTTTTTCTTATAAATTTTATATACCGTTGGATGAAAGTTGCATTTGTATTTACGCATTCTACGATATTTATTTCGATTTAAATTATAAAGGGAATTTTAAAAAACAATATACATTATTCCATTGCATTTCTCCACTTTTTGTTCTATGGAGTTAATCAATTCGTGCAGTGAATGGCTCATACAACATTCCATTCTGCCCACATTTTCCCGACAAATACATAGATGGTGTACGTTGCAATCTAATCTACGGAGAAAAAAATTTCTCAATAACCGCGATACGCAACGATTTTGCTTAAAATCGTAGAATTAATCAGCGCGGTGGCGAAGGCAGCGGAAAGGACGACGACAGGGAAAGGTCCTCGAGAACGGCGATTGGCCGGCAAAGTGGTAACCTCGAAACGATATCGATCGTCGATGATTCCGGCCGCTCATTACGCTTTCGTCAGAGCGAGCGCGGCCTTTTCCGAACGCTCGCGCGAGACGAGTGCAGGCCGCGGCGAGCCTCGGCCATTTTCACCTGTAAAAAGTCGCCACGGGGTCGAACTAATCCTGCAACTGGATAATCCGACCGGGAATAATCAGATCTCGCGCAGATTGCGGCGAGAAGCAGCCTATTTAATCTCGTCGTCGCTCGGAGTAGAGAAAAAAAAAGAGAGGGAGAGAGAGGGAGAGAGCGAGAGAGAAGGAAGAAATATTCGATTAAAGCGCGAGAGACTCGAGTGCTTGGCCATCGAAGCGCAGGCTTAATTTTAGATGCACCCTCGCCACTCGCGGCTTTCGCCACGTTGTTTTGCTACCGGCTCTTTTCGTCTCTTCGCTGACGATTTCGAAATTTTACTCGTCTTTTTTATTAGTTTTTTTTTTTTCTTTTTATTTCTTAGAGTGGAATTTGTCCTAAATTTTTGCTTTGGGGGGGGGGGGGGAATTCTTTGAAGATTCTTATTAATAAATAAAAATTGAAATTTAAGGTAATTAGTTTTCTTTTAAGAGTTTTTGAAAGAATTTGAAGGGTTCCTGGAATTTTTATAACTTCTTTGGAAAGAAATTTTAAAATTCTTTTAAAATTTTCTAGGATTCTCTTTAAATTTGTTAAGCTTAAAATATTTTTATGGGGACGGGGGTCTGTTTTTTAGAGTGGAGTTTGTCCTATATTTTTGCTTTGGGAGGGAATTCTTTGAAGATTTTTATTAATAAATAAAAATTGAAATTTAAGGTAATTAGTTTTCTTTTCAGAGTTTTTGAGAGACTTTAAAGAGTTCCTGGAATTTTTATAGCTTCTTTGAAGAAATCTTAAAATTGTTTTAAAATTTCCTAGGATTCTCTTTAGACTTGTAAAGCTTAAAATATTTGTGTGGGGGGTGGGGGTCTGTTTTTTAGAGTACAGTTTGTTCTAAATTTTTACTTAGACAGAATTCTCTGGAGATTCTTCATCATAAATAAAGATTGAAATTAAAATTAATTACAACATCTTTGTTTCTTTTCAGAGGTTGTTAGGGACCCTAAAAGGTTCCCAGAATTTTTATATTTTAATAGCTTCCTTCTTCCTTAATCCTGTAAAGCTTCTGTAGAATTTGGAAAGCAATCTTAAAATTGTTTTAAGATTTTCTACAATTCCCTTTAGACT